>NC_061512.1:179665872-179825463 GCF_022539505.1 Lolium rigidum | reverse complement strand
ACTTGTGGGTCATCAGGCACCCGAGGATTCGGTTAGCCATGGTTTGTGAAAGAGAGGTTGGAAGGAGTGCCACACAAAAATAAAAATAAAATGGGAGCCGCTCTTTGAAGGTTTGTCTGGCAAGGGGGTTAGAGTGCCCACTACCATTCGTTGACAACAACAAACACCTCTCAAAACTTTACTTTTATGCTCTCTTTATGTTTTCAAAACCAAAGCTCTAGCACAAATATAGCAATCAATGCTTCCTCTCGCGAAGGGCCATTCTTTTACTTTATGTTGAGTCAGCTTTACCTACTTCCCTGCCATCTTAGAAGCAAACACTTGTGTCAACCGTGCATTGATTCTTACATACTTGCTTATTTGCATTCATCATATTACTTTATGTTGACAATTATCCATGAGATATGCATGTTGAAAGTTGAAGGCAACTCGCTGAAACTTATATCTTCCTTTGTGTTGCTTCGATGCCTTTACTTTGAATCTATTGCTTTATGAGTTAACTCTTGTGCAAGGCTTTTGATGCTTGTCTTGAAAGTACTCTTCATGAAAAGTTTTGCTATATGTTATCTATTTGTTAGCAACTATAGATGATTGCCTTGAGTCACTTCATTCATCTCATGTGCTTTGTAATAGTATGATCAAGGTTATGTAAGTAGCATGTCACTACAGAAATTATTCTTTTTATCGTTTACCTACTCGAGGACGAGTAGGAACTAAGCTTGGGGATAATGATACGTCTCCAACGTATCCATAATTTCTGATGTTCCATGCTTGTTTTATGAAAATACTTACATGTTTTGCTTGCACTTTATAATGTTTTTATGCATTTTCCGGAACTAACCTATTAACGAGATGCCACAGTGCCAGTTCCTGTTTTCTGCTGTTTTTGGTTCCAGAAAGGCTGTTCGGGCAATATTCTCGAATTCGACGAAACGAAGACCAAACATCATAATTCACCGAGACGGACCAGGACACCGAAGGGGAGTCGGAGGGAGGCCTGGGGCCCCCACACCATAGGGCCGCGCGGGCCAGCCCTCGGCCGCGCCGACCTATGGGGAGGGCACCCTGTTGCCCCTCCGCGCCGCCTCTTCGCCTATATAAGCCCTTTCGACCTAAAAACTCGATACCAATTGACGAAACTCCGAAAAGACTCTGTGGGCGCCGCCACCATCGCGAAACTCCAATTCGGGGGACAGAGGTCTCGTTCCGGCACTCCTGCCGGGACGGGGAAGTGCCCCCGAAGCCATCTCCATCGACGCCATCGCCTCCATCATGCTCCGTGAGTAGTTCCCCCATGGACTACGGGTTCTAGCAAGTAGCTAGTTGGTACTCTCTATCCCATGTACTTCAATACAATGATCTCATGAGCTGCCTTACATGATTGAGATCCATCTGATGTAATCGGTGTTGTGTTTGTTGGGATCCGATGGATGATACATTACGATTAGTCTATCTATAAAGTTTGTGAAGTTATTGTTGCTGCAATCTTGTTATGCTTAATGCTTGTCACTAGGGCCCGAGTGGCATGATCTTAGATTTAAGCTCTATACTTATTGCTTAGATTGTATCTACAAGTTGTATGCACATGTCGCTGTCCGGAACCAAAGGCCCCGAAGTGACAGAAATCGGGACAACCGGAGGGGATGGTGGTGATGTGAGGATCACATGTTTTCATGGAGTGTTAATGCTTTGCTCCGGTACTCTATTAAAAGGAGTACCTTAATATCCAGTAGATTCCCTAGAGGCCCGGCTGCCACCGGCTGGTAGGACAAAAGATGTTGTGCAAGTTTCTCATTGCGAGCACGTACGACTATATATGGAAAACATGCCTACATGATTAATGATCTTGATATTCTTTCTTAATGCTTTGAATCTTATCAATTGCCCAACTGTAATTTGTTCACCCAACACTTGTTACTTGTTATTGGAGAGTTACCACTAGTGTAGATCGCTGGGAACCCCGGTCCATCTTTCATCATCATATACTTGTTCTACATGTCATTGGAAGTAGTATCAACTATTTTCTGGTGTTATTGCTCTCATATTGCTATTCATTGTTGCTGTGTTACGCGTTACTACTGCTCTCATATTATCGCTACTTTCACATCACCCCTGTTGCTAGTGCTTTTCCAGTGCAGCTGAATTGACAACTCAGTTGTTAAGGCTTATAAGTATTCTTTACCTCCCCTTGTGTCGAATCAATAAATTTGGGTTTTACTACCCGCGAAGACTGCTGCGATCCCCTATACTTGTGGGTCATCACTCGCCATCAAAAAGGCTTCAGCACGAGCAACACCAACAACGAATAAACTGATACTGCCTAGATCGCAAGATGCGATCTAGGCAGCATGTTGCTTACCCGGAAGAAACCCTCGAAACAAGGGGTGGCGATGCGCCTAGATTGGTTTGTCGTGAACGTGATCGTCCTTCTTCTCAATAACCCTAGATACATATTTATAGTCCGTGGACTTTCTAATTTAGGAATAATCCTAACCGTGTACGAGCTAAACTCTATCTCTTAATTCTAAATCTACCATAATATACAGATACACGGGCAATCTAGCCCAAATTCTCGCACAAGGCCGGTTCAGAGACACTTCATATGCATGTCTTCTAAGCCCATCTTCGGTCACGGCCCACCTCCTGCTCTGGCTAAATTCTGGTGGTAACACATGGAACACAGGATTAGACGACAGATACGTTGCCCCAATATTGTCACCAAAGAACAGGAGGTCGAGCTTGCGGAATGTGCAACTCTCGCAACAAAGACTACACCCAGATAAGTTCAGCAGTGGCATTAGCCACAGCTTTATACTCAGCTCCAGTACTGCTTCGAGATTCTGTAGCTTGCTTGCGAGCACACCAGGCGATCAAATTAGGACCAAAGAATACTTCATATCCCCCCTAGATCGCCGATCATCAGGACTACCAGCTCAGTCCGCATCAGAGAGCGCAGAGAGCAAGGCTGAAGGAGCAGAACGAAGACGAAGTCCATAAGACGACATGTGGCGGATATAGCGCAGGATGCGCTTCACAGCGGCCCAGTGAGGATCTCTGGGTGAGTGAAGATACTGACAGACGTGGTTCACCGCATAAGAGATATCATGCCTGGTGATAGTGACACTGCTAGGAAAAGAGCAATCAGTGGCGCACCACTTATACCCATCAGTGGCGCACTAGTGGTGCGCCACTGTTATCACGCCACTGCTAACTCCTAGTAGTGGCGCACCACTGCTTGGTGCGCCATTAACATGTCCAGTGGTGCGCCACTGTTGCTCCAACGTGGTGCGCCACCATTGGTCAGATGCAGTGCGCCAGTACTGTCTATACATGTTGTGCCACTGCTACCGTTTGGGGTGCGCCATTGTTTCAGCGAGGTGGTGCGCCATTGCTCCGTGTCGACGTGCGCCACTGCTCTATCTAGGACGTGCGCCATTGCTGAGGTGCATGGTGCGCCACTGCTAGACTCGGAGGGGATCACAGGGCAGTGCGCCACATGATCCAGAGCAGTGCGCACTACTAGAAAAACGCTTATTGCCGGCGCACCAAATTTGCCTACTGCCGGCGCACCAGAGCCCGCCGGTAGGAACGGGCCGGTGATAACGAGCTATTGCCGGCGCACCAGTTAATTCGCCGGCGGTAAGACGAGTTATCCCAGGCGCACCTGCCTAGTGCGCCGGTAGTATGTTATCCAGGAAACCAAAAAAGAGCCGATCTAGATCTAGATCTAGATCTAGCCGGTGTAGGAGTAGGACGAGGAGGATGAGTCTGAGGATGAGGAGGAGGTTGAGGAGGAGGAGTAGGCCAGAGGTGAAGATGGAGGTGGCCGTGGACATGGAGGAGGAGTTGGCCGGAGGTGGAGGAGGAGGAGTTGGCCGGAGGTGGAGGAGGAGGAGTTGGCCGGAGGTGGAGGAGGAGGAGTTGGCCGGAGGTGGAGGTTGAGGAGGAGGAGGAGGAGGAGGAGGAGGAGGAGGAGGAGGAGGCCGGAGGAGGAAGCCCGAGGTGAAGTAGAAGGAGCAGCTCACGCCGGAGGAGGAGGAGGAGGCCCGAGGTGGAGGAGGGATGTCACCTGGGAGGAGGAGGAGGAGGAGGCCGTCGGTGAATTTTGCAAGGAGAAGAGGAGGAGGGAAAGAGGAGAAGGGGGAAAAGTGAGGAAAGAGAAGAGGGAGGAGGGCCGGCTCCAATATATAGCACTGCTTACTGCCGGCGCACCAAGTAGGGTGGTGCGCCGGGGGTAATTTTTCTTTTTTTTTCACCCAAATCTTAAATCTCAAAAAAGTCCTGTTTCTGTTTTCCAATTGACGAATCCATTTTTTTCTCCAAACGGCCGTAGGCCGTTGAATTCGGATAGGAAATTTCGCGTAGATAGATTTTGATATAAAAAAGTTTTTCATCGGAGGTCGTATGCAACCAGAAATCCCGTTTTACCGAAAGATGACGCCATTTTGCATAATACATCGAAATTCAAATTTTCAAATTTTTACTAAAACTAGATCACATATTACATGGGCATTTCGGAGGATTTTATTTTTTGAATTTTCTATCATTTTCTATTATTTTTTCGAAAACTGAAAAGGCGATTCCCGGGGGGGGGGGGGGTGGGGGTGGAGAGAAAAATCTAGGCAGCTTACCCCCGGCGCACCTCTATGGTGGTGCGCTGGTGGTAAATTGTCTACCACCGGCGCACCACCATAGAGGTGCGCCGGGGGAAGGTGCCCAGATTTTTACTGTTCAGCCGGATCTCTTCGAATTTTATCCCCGGCGCACTATTTTTTCGTGTGCGCCGGCAGTATAGGTCCATCGCCGGCGCGGCGCTTATTTGGTGCGCCGGCAACATGTTCCACCGGCGCATGCCTATGGTGGTGCGCCGGCACCACTTGCGTGCAGCTATAGCCCTTTTCCTAGTAGTGGCGCCACTGCTACTTAGTGGCCGTGCGCCATAGATGGACCACTAGTGCGCCACTGCTACAATTTTGAATTTTTTTGTATTCTGGCAGGTATTTATACAGATTGTATATCATAGTACAATAGCACAATACAGGATATATAACACATATAAACAACAACACAGCTTATCCATACATAGTTCTTCACATTAGCCCCGCATGATTCACAAGATTTCACATTAGACAAGTTACGGGGTTACAAAGTCTCAAATGAGCTAGTGGTTACACAAGATCGATCATCTAAAGTACCATCACATAGAAGAGAGCTAGAGTCACTACTAGCACCATCCCGATGAAAGTGGTCTTCATCCGGTTCCTCCTCCACTCCCTCCTCTCTCCCGCCAGATAGCGTGTGTATCTATCTTCGGCCTCCGCTCTAGTGGTGTACCCTTTGTAGCTGTTACCGCTAAAACGGTGAACCTGTCTCCGACACTCCTCCCAGTCGTTGTAGACGCCGGGAACTTTGCCCTTGTACACGACATACCACGTCATATCTGCATATATGCACAAGCCAATGAAACATTAGTGCACACTCATAGATGTTTGCAACGAATAAGAGCAAACTCAGTAGTATGATCTGAAAGGCATGCCTCATACATTGTTGGTCGGAACAAATATTAACATTCCGGGACGGAGTAAGTGAGACCAAGTAAGATGCACAAGAGATTGATATTTGTGTCATCGCACCAAGCTCACTTACGCCTCCCCGGAGTGTAGTGATCGACCGAACATTCTAATCATCGGCATTTTGAGATACCAAAGCAAATGGAATGACAAGGGCCTCATACATTGTTGGTCGGAACAAATATTAACATTTAGGGAAGGGGTTAGTGAAACCAAGTAGGATGCACAAGAGATTGATATTTGTGTCATCGCACCAGGTTCACTAGCCCCTCCCCAAGTGTAGTGACCACAAAATTTAATCATCGACACTAAAATGGAAGAAAGGCCAATGCAATTAAGAAGTGCCAACTCAAATAAGAGATAAGTAGCTAGTATGAACTAAATGGAATGCCTCATACTTTGTTGATCGAAACAAATATTAACATTCAGGGATGGGGTCAGCAAGGCCAGGTAGGATGCACAAGAGATTGATATTTGTGCCATCACACCAGGCTCGCTGACCCCACCCCAGAGTGTATAAGTGACCAAACATTCTAATCATCGGCCAATGCAATTAAGAAGTGCCAACTCAAATAAGAGACAAGTAGCTAGTATTAACTAAATGGAATGCCTCATATTTTGTTAGTCGGAACAAATATTAACATTTCGTGATGGTGTCAGCGAGGCTAGGTAGGATCCACAAGAGATTGATATTTGTGCCATCACACCAGGCTCGCTGGTGTCACCACGAAGTGTACAGTTGACCGAACATTCTAATCATCGGCATTCTGAAATACCAAAGCAAATGGAATGACGAAGGCCTCATACATTGTTGATCGAAATAAATATTAACATTCCGGGACGGAGTTAGCGAGGCCGGTAGGATGCACAAGACATTGATATTTGTGCCATCACACCAGGCTCACTAACGTCGCTCCGGAGTGTACATCTGACCGAACATTCTAATCATCGGCATATGCAAATAAAATTAACGACCAAATCAAGTGCGGAAAATGACTGTCGAAACTACAGAGCCATATATATAAGTTCACAAACATAGCCGAACTAGTAATTAATAGCATCGATTACATATAAGTTCAACGACCGTCGAAACTAATTAAACAGACATGCAAGTAAAGTGCTGGACAAAGTTTATTATAACACAAGCTCGTCTTTAGTTCACAACTACATAACTAGGCTCGCACATCAAGACTTTCTACTCGGCTAAAGGGATGACGGAGCGTGGATAAAACCGCCGCCTTTCTTCAAGCACATCCATGACCGGTAGTCGTCACCCTGCATTTGGAGCATTGTGTCTATGTCACTGTTTGACGGCGGATAGCCGGCATAGAACTCCCCCGCGCTTCTAATGACATCTTGAAAGATGATTTCACAAAACTCTACTTGGATGCGAATGAACTCTTGCTTGATGCCGTCGTCCCGGATCCGCGACAAGCCGTTGCCCCAGTCTCTGAGATGCTCAGGTAGCGTAAGCTGCTACTGGTCCCGTATGAACGCCTCCATGTGGTGGAGGGCGTAGTAGGCATCCTTCTTACTAGAAGGCGGCTTCTTGACGTAGGGGAACTTTGTTATGTGCTTGAACACGTGCTTCCCGTACCTAGGATTTGGCCTCTCCATGATGCCTTTACCTTTGATGTAGCCATTGAGAGCATCATCAAGTACAGCCTTGACATTCATGTAGTCCGTGCTTGACTTACTATCCGCATCGAAGTATGTGGCCATGGAATATTTCGGGGTTATGGAGATGAGTGTGCAGGTATTGTCTCTGCGTAGAACACATAATGTTTAAAAACAGGACGATAGAAATCTAAAAAAATCACGTGTTAAGACCGGTGAGGGGATGACTTACTCGGGAAATACAGGCAGGAGGAGGTTGTACTTCTTCTGGTTCGCTAGAAAGAAGCCTTTGAGGTATTCAGACACCACTTTCCGGTCACCGGCGCTGGCCAAGTGGACGGCACGCATGTAGAAGGGGTCGGCTATCACGATGCCCGGGGTCTTGTCTCTAATGATCCGCATCGCCTTACTGATCGAGTATAGGCGAACGAAGGTGTAGTGCAGCGGATAACTGTTCTACATGGCGAAGATGTCATCATACCGCAAGAAGATCTTCTGGGCGAAGGCGCTATCGACAAAGCCATGGCCCGAGGGCACCTTGGAAACATACACTAGGTATCCATTATCTTTCTCCCTGAGACGCCGCTCCTCCATATGCCGAAGACCGTCCACCAGAGATCGCATAGCACCGGGTGCAGCATCGTACAATCTTTTAATTAGCATCGGCTCACCCGACACATGCACCCTCGACTCGATATCCTTGGGCACTGGTGGCCCGTCCTGAGCACGGATCGGTGCTGGCTGGCTGGAAGACTTGTCGTCCTTCTTCTTTCTTTTTCGTCCCTTCGGCTTCGGATTCATTGCCTTTGCATTCTCCTCATCGCAAGCCTTCTTGAGTGTGTTAGGGCTGATAACACTTTTCACACCGGTTGTCCACTGAGTCTCGGTGAAGTCGGCAGCTGGAGGCGTCTCCTGAGAACTAGTTTATACCACCATAGTAATCCAGTAAAACAAGTGAATCACAGCTAAGCTAGCATCAGTGCTATCACTTTCACAACAACTGGCATTTTCAAACACCCACTTGTCACATAACTGGACTATATTCTTGCAGGGTATGGGCTCATGAGAAATCAATAGTGAGTGTGTGTGGATCTCAAGAAAGGCGCCAAAATGCAAGCCTGGCTGGTACCAATTGCTGCCCCAACAGTACAAACATTTATACCATTTCATTTGATGATGACTGCTAGTACAAAATGTAGTTCTTAAATATGAAGTTGTTCAATCTGCCCTTAAGTTGTGCACTTAAGACATCTCCCTACCAAGCTAGTACGAAATGGCTATCCAAATAAAGGGTAGAGCAGCAAGCTTATTAGAGAGCAAATAAATGTACAGCAGCAAGCTTATTAGAGGGCTACCTTGGAGGATGCGGTGGCGGTCTTCTGCAGCGGCGTTAGCAGTCAAGGGCGACTGCGGCGTTGTCCTGCTCCTGCTCCAAGCCTTGCAAATTTTATAAATAAAAATTCAGTAAGCTTTGAACCCTAAAAATAAAAGAGTTACCTAGCACATGCACCTAGCAGCACCTCACCTCTAAAAAAAGAAGCTATGCAGATTGTTTGAAAACCCATGATTTCCCATGATTTCCAAAATATAGAATGCAAACATTCATGCAACAACATATTCCTAGAATTACACCCATTTTGCAATGCATTTCTTCTAAAAAAATAATATACTAGCTTAACAGCAGTAGGAGTGCTGATGCTCATAGTGCCATGCTTCTTCTTCATTACTAGTTCTTTTGTAGTTAAATCAGCAGTAGTATGTTGAATCTTTTAGTTTGCTTGCTATTTTCCAAATAGCATAGTAACTACTAATTCTTTTTTAGTTTCCCTGTTATTTTCCAAATAGAGTATGCAATATTAGATACATAATAGTCGGTAGCTTAAAATCACTAGATATCTACTACTGCTCCAATTTAAAATAATATAAGGTGTGTATTTAACTAGATATCACTAGATATTTTACTACTGCTCCAAGGATGATGAATTTAAAACTACTGGAACCTTATGCTGTTAAATCATACTAGTTGAATCATCCAGTAACAACAACCTAACAGCAGCAGCACCTAACAGCAGCAGCAACCTATCTAGCAGCAGCAACAACACCAAGTAGCAGGCTTTCTAGCAGCAGCAGCAGCGCCGGCTCGAGGGGGAGCACCGAGCAGCAGCAGCAGCAGTGCCAGCTCGACGGGGAGCACCGAGCAGCAGCAGCAGCGCCCACTCGAGGGGGAGCACCGAGCAGCAAGAGTAGCGCCGACTCGAGGGGGCGCACCGAGCAGCAGTGATGTCTACGCACGCTTCTATTCCAGTAGACAGTGTTGGGCCTCCAAAGAGCAGAGGTTTGTAGAACAGCAGCAAGTTTCCCTTAAGTGAATCACCCAAGGTTTATCGAACTCAGGGAGGAAGAGGTCAAAGATATCCCTCTCAGGCAACCCTGCAATCATGATACAAGAAGTCTCTTGTGTCCCCAACACACCTAATACACTTGTCAGATGTATAGGTGCACTAGTTCGGCGAAGAGATAGTGAAATACAAGTGGTACGAATGAATATGAGCAGTAGTAACGGCGCCAGAAAATAGCTTGCTGGCGTGCAGTTGATGGTAGTAATATTGCAGGAAGTAAAGATGCGATAAAACGATAAATAAGCGATGATTGCAGTATTTGGAAACAAGGCCTAGGGATCATACTTTCACTAGTGGACACTCTCAACATTGTAATCATAAAGGAATATAAATAAGCACTTCACTATGCTATTCTGAATTACTCTCTGGCAAGATAACGAACACTAATTCATCATGTAGGCAAACCTTAAAGATGTATTCCCAAGTACTAATAAACACCCCACGCTGTCACTGTGAGCATTCATAGGAGGTACTAACACACCACAATTTCATAGAGACATCCAACTCAAATCATAACTCGGTGAATAAGTATTCTGTGAAATATAGCCTAAGAGACCCACACGGTGCACACACTGTCACCTTTACACACGTGGGACAAGGAGTCTCCGGAGATCACATAAGTAAAATCCACTTGAATAGCATAACGACATCTAGATTACAAGCTCATCATATGGATCTCAATCATGTAAGGCAGCTCATGAGATCATTATATTGAAGTACATGGGAGAGAGATTAACCACATAGCTACCGGTACAGCCCTTAGCCTCGATGGAGAACTACTCCCTCCTCATGGGAGACAGCAGCGGTGATGAAGATGGCGGTGGTGTCGATGGAGATGCCTTCCGGGGGCACTTCCCCGTCCCGGCGGCATGCCGGAACAGAGACTTATGTCCCCCAGATCTTGGCTTCGCGATGGCGGCGGCTCTGGAAGGTTTCTCGTACCGTGGCTTTTCCGTATCGAAGATTTAGGTCAGGGGGCTTCTTATAGGCGAAGAGGCGGAGTCGGAAGGGCTACGGAGCCGCCACACAACAGGGGGCGCGCCCCCCCTGGGCCGCGCCAGCCACCTGTGTGGTGGGCATGTGGCTCTCCTCTGGCCCCCCTCCGGTGTTCTGGAAGCTTCGTGCAATTCTAAGATGCTGGGTGTTGATTTCGTCCGATTCCGAGAATATTTCCTTACTAGGATTTCTGAAACAAAAAACAGCAGAAAACAGGAACTGGCCCTTCGGCATCTCGTCAATAGGTTAGTTCCGGAAAATGCATAATAATGACATATAATGTGTATAAAACATGTGAGTATCATCATAAAAGTAGCATGGAACATAAGAAATTATAGATACGTTTGGGACGTATCAAGCATCCCCAAGCTTTGTTCCTACTCACCCTCGAGTAGGTAAACGATAACAATGATAATTTCTGAAGTGACATGCTATCATAATCTTGATCAATACTATTGTAAAGCATATGAGATGAATGCAGCGATTCGAAGCAATGATGAAGATAATGAGTAAACAACTGAATCATATAGCAAAGACTTTTCATGAATAATACTTTCAAGACAAGCATCAATAAGACTTGCATAAGAGTTACTCATAAAGCAATAAATTCTTAGTAGAAAGCTTTGAAACAACACAAAGGAAGATATAAGTTTCAGCGGTTGCTTTCAACTTCAACATATTTATCTCATGGATAATTGTCAACACAAAGTAATATAACAAGTGCACTAAGTAAACATGTAAGAATCAATGCACGCAGTTCACACAAGTGTTTGCTTCTAAGATAGAAAGAAGTAGGTAAACTGACTCAACAATAAAGTAGAAGATAGGCCCTTCGCAGAGGGAAGCATGGATTACTATTTTTGTGCTAGAGCTTTTCATTTTGAAAACATAGAAACAATTTTGTCAATGGTAGTAATAAAGCATATGTGTTATGTATAAGATATCCTATAAGTTGCAAGCCTCATGCATAGTATACCAATAGTGCTCGCACCTTGTCCTAATTAACTTGGATTAACACGGATTATCATTGCATAGCATATGTTTCAACCAAGTGTCACAAAGGGGTACCTCTATGCCGCCCGTACAAAGGTCTAAGGAGAAAGCTCGCATTGGATTTCTCGCTTTTGATTATTCTCAACTTAGACATCCATACCGGGACAACATAGACAACAGATAATGGACTCCTCTTTAATGCATAAGCATTCAACAACGGTTAATTTTCTCATAAGAGATTGAGGATTAGTTGTCCAAACTGAAACTTCCACCATGAATCATGGCTTTAGTTAGCGGCCCAATGTTCTTCTCTAACATTATGCATACTCAAACCATTTGATCATGAAAATCTCTCTTACTTCAGACAAGACGAACATGCATAGCAACTCACATGATATTCAACAAAGGTAAAAGTTGATGGCGTCCCCAGAAACATGGTTACCGCTCAACAAGCAACTTACTAAGAAATAAGACACATAAGTACATATTCTTCACCACGATAGTTTTTAAGGCTATTTTGTCCCATGAGCTATATATTGCAAAGGTAAAGAATGGAAATTTTAGAGGTAGCACTCAAGTAATGTACTTTGGAATGGCGGAGAAATACCATGTGGTAGGTAGGTATGGTGGACACAAATGGCATAGTAGTTGGCTCAAGGATTTGGATGCATGAGAAGAATTCCTCTCAATACAAGGCTAGGCTAGCAAGGTTGTTTGAAGCAAACTCAAGTATAAAAGATGCAGCAAAGCTCACATATGAACATATTGTAGCTATTATAAGACTTTATATTGTCTCCTTGTTGTTCAAACACCTCAACCGGAAAATATCTAGACTCTAGAGATCAATCATGCAAACCAAATTTTAACAAGCTCTATGTAGTTATTCATTAATGAGTACAAGGTACATGATGCAAGAGCTTAAACAAGATCTATATGAGCACAACAATTGCCAAGTATCACATTATTCAAGACATTAAAACATTTACCACATGCGGCATTTTCCGTTTCCAACCATATAACAATGAATGAAATAGTTCAAATTTCGCAATGAACATTAAAGATAAAGCTAAGAACACATGTGTTCATACGAAACAGCGGAGCGTGTCTCTCTCCCACACAAACAATGCTAGGATCCGATCTTATTCAAACAAAAACAAAAATAAAAACAAACAGACGCTCCAAGTAAAGCACATAAGATGTGACGGAATACAAATATAGTTTCACTAGAGGTGACCTGATAAGTTGTCGATGAAGAAGGGATGCCTTGGGCATCCCCAAGCTTAGACGCTTGAGTCTTCTTAAAATATGCAGGGATGAACCACGGGGGCATCCCCAAGCTTTGCCTTTTCACTCTTCTTGATCATATTGTATCATCCTCCTCTCTTGACCCTTGAAAACTTCCTCCACACCAAACTCGAAACAAACTCATTAGAGGGTTAGTGCATAATCAAAAATTCACATGTTCGGAGGTGACATAATCATTCTTAAAACTTCTGGACATTGCACAAAGCTACTTGGACATTAATGGAACAAAGAAATTCATCCAACATAGCAAAAGAGGCAATGCGAAATAAAAGGCAGAATCTGTCAAAACAGAACAGTCCGTAAAGACGGATTTTATTGAGGCACCAGACTTGCTCAAATGAAAATTCCCAAATTGAATGAAAGTTGCGTACATATCTGAGGATCATGCATGTAAATTGGCAAATTTTTCTGAGCTACCTACAGAGAGGCAGGTCGAAATTCGTGACAGCAAGAAATCTGTTTCTGTGCAGTAATCCAAATCCAGTATTGACTTTAGTATCAAAGACTTTACTTGGCACAACAATGCAATAAAATAAAGATAAGTAGAGGTTGCTACAGTAGTAAACAACTTCCAAGACTCAAATATAAAATAAAGTGCAGAAGTAAAATAATGGGTTGTCTCCCATAAGCGCTTTTCTTTAACGCCTTTCAGCTAGGCGCAGAAAGTGTGAATCAAGTATTATCAAGAGATGGAGCATCAACAGAGGGGTTTGGAGTTTTCTCAACTATGCATTTTATCTTATCTATGTGAGTTTCAGAGGCTCCCTTTTCATTATTCTTAGGTTTGCTATCCTCGTCAAACAAATTTTCAGGAACAAGCCAACCATAGTTGTTCTCTAGAGCGTCATTCATTCCTAGGAGCTTACAAGGTATTGTTGTCTTAATCTCCCCACCATCATTAATATTATTAGTGTACCTTACTCTCTCCATATCCATCTTTTCAAGGATACTAACAAAATTGGTATAATAGCCAAGCATATTGTATTTGATAAAGACCTTTCTAGCCTCTCTTGCTACACCACCAAATTCTTTAAGAAGGGTTTCTAAAACAAAATCTTTCTTTTCCCCTTCTTCCATATCACCGAGTGTGAGAAACATGTGTTGGATTATAGGATTGAGATTAACAAATTTAGTTTCCAATATGTGTACTAAAGAAGCAACAGTAATTTCATAAGTAGGAGCAAGTTCTACCAAGTGTCTATCTTCAAAATCTTCAACGGTACTAACATGAGTGAAAAAATCTTCTATATTATCTCTCCCAATTATAGACCCACGTCCTACCGGTATGTCTTTTAGAGTGAACTTAGGAGGAAACATGATGAAACAAACTAAAGGTGAATAAAGTAAATGCAAGTAACTAATTTTTTTGTGTGTTTTAGATATAGGGAACAAGACAGTAAATAAAGTAAAACTAGCAACTAATTTTTCTGTGTTTTTGATATAGAGAGCAAGACAGTAAATAAAGTAAAACTAGCAACTAATTTTTTTGTGTTTTTGATTAAATGCAGCAAACAAAGTAGTATGTAAAATAAAGCAAGACAAAAACAAAGTAAAGAGATTGGAAGTGGAGAACTCCCCTTGCAGCGTGTCTTGATCTCCCCGGCAACGGCGCCAGAAATTTAGCTTGATACGCGTAAGCACACGCCCGTTGGGAACCCCAAGTGGAAGGTATGATGCGTATAGAAACAAGTTTCCCTCAGTTAGAAACCAAGGTATATCGAACCAGTAGGAGTCAAGAAGCACGTTGAAGGTTGATGGCGGCGGAGTGTAGTGCGGCGCAACACCAGGGATTTCGGCGCCAACGTGGAACCTGCACAACACAATCACAGAACTTTGCCCCAACGTAACAGCGAGGTTGTCAATCTCACCGGCTTGCTGTAAACAAAGGATTAGATGTATAGTGTGGATGATGATGATTGTTTGCAAAGTGTCGTGGTATCGTCACGGCATATGCCATAGGGTGGCTAATCGAAGGTGGTTCCTGAGAGATCTCACGGCGGTATCCGGAAGCGGGTATGGGCACGAGCGACACGACGACGTACCCAGGTTCGAGGCCCTCCGATGGAGGTAAAACCCCTACTCCTGCTAGAGTGTATATGATATCACACAGTACAATGGTGCTCCTAGAGCTGTGTCCGGCTGCTCCTGGGAGGCTAAGGGAGACGATGGTCTCTCTCTCAGGGCAGCGCTAAGGGTGGAAAGAAGTGAGAATGATCGATCCCCCCCGCACGAGGGGGGTAGCCCAGCTTATATAGGCGCTGGCACTTTACATATAAGTCCCTATAGTCTATGAGCCGGCTTGGCCGGCTCCGGCTTCCGCTCCTTCCCGAGGCGTTGACGTCACGGAGCCGTTGAGGCGTAGTGGCCTGTCCCGTCCGCCAGAGGAGGTCAGTGGTATGGCGAGGAAGAGTCTCTGTCGCCATCATGCCCTGTAGCCGGTACGGACTGTCGTAGGCGGTGATGGCCTGTCTGGCGTGTGGCACTGCTGCTCTGCAGTGCCCCGTACTTTACGGTAGGTGAGGTCAGCGTGGACCTTTGAACCCGGACCACCTACCCAGTTCCTTCCAGTGCAAGACTCGCCAGCCTCGAGTCGGTCTGAGGTACAGACCCCCAGTCGGATATGGCTTGTAGAAGCCGGCCCAGCTACGGCATTGGCGGCCGTAGCCGGGCCGACTAGGACCTGGAGCCGGCCGGCTTCGGACCAGCCGGCCACGGCGCCAGCCGCGCTGCTCCTCGGCCAGCCTTGCCGCGAGCCGGCCGGTGGCCAGCCGGTTGCTCCGCGTCCATTGCCCTACCCGGGGTCTTCCCCCGACATTAGCCCCGAAGCTGGCAAGGTCCTGCGTTTAGAAGGACCTAGGCAGGTTTTCCTGGCTTCTTGAATATGCTTGGCGGCACTTGGAGGGGCCGACTGAGAATTTTCCTTCAGCCGGCTGCGCCCTCATCCGGCTCGTTCTCGCCGGCTGCTTCTAGCCGGCTGCTATTTATACTTGTGCAGCTTTTGCTTTCTTGCAAATTTTGGCGGCATCTCCGCCTTGCTGATGACTCTTGGTCCGAGTTGAACTTCTTGTCCGGCTCCGGCTTGCGACGCACCGGAGTCTCCGCCGCCTCGGGTCCTGCACCCGACTTGACCGGTCTGACGCCAGGGGTCTGCCGCCGGTTCGTCTGGTCACATCAATGTCCCTCCGGATCCGATGCGGTCGTGGGCGACGTGGTGTGGCAGTTTCTGGTAACGGCAGCGGTCGTGGGAGGAGTTACGGCGCAGTAAATCCGGAGACGTGGCCCACGTTGGCCACTTGGAGGCCAACCGCCCACGGCTGAGGGCTTTAAAGGCCGC
The DNA here is from genome assembly GCF_022539505.1 of Lolium rigidum. NCBI lineage: Eukaryota > Viridiplantae > Streptophyta > Magnoliopsida > Poales > Poaceae > Lolium > Lolium rigidum. Next base: position 179,809,249 of record NC_061512.1, on the reverse strand, counting down.
GGGGGAGGCATCGAGGCGGCACTTGCCCCTTTCTTCCTCCCCGCGCTCCTGCCTCGCAACTTCTCTCCGCTCGAGCTCTTCGCTGCTCCGGTGCGGTTTTCTCCACCATTCTTCTGGCGAGCCTCGGCGAGCAGCTGCCCCGACGATCCTCCGCCGAGCTGCCGCCGCAACCCCGCCAATCCGGCGCCACGGGGCCGCGCGCATCGGCGGCGCGCCCTTCTCCACCGCGATCTCCTCCGGCGAGGAGCGGCTCTTCTTCGCCCTTCCGCCTCTCCTGGACCTCCTCTTCTTCTTCGTCCTCGATGGCCCAGCCGAGCGGTTCCTGGAAAGGCTCCTACATGCGGGAGGACGACATTGCTCGGCTCGTGCGCCTCCGCCGCATCCCGGCAGGAGTGGTGACGAGGGCGCCGGGCGCGGAGATGGAGCCTCGGCCGGAGCCCGGCGAACGCGTGGTCTTCGGCGCGCACCTCGACCGCGGATTGGGCCTGCCGGCCTCCAACTTCTTCCGCCGGTTCCTCGACCACTTCGGCCTGCAGCCGCACCACCTGCCGGCCAACGCCATGATCCTCCTCAGCTGCTACGTGGCCTTCATGGAAGGCTACGCCAGCTTGTGGCCGGATGTGGAGTTTTGGAGCCGGCTCTTTTACATCAAGGCGCAGACGACTGAAGGCCATCTGAGGACCTGCGGCGCCGCCTCCATCTATCGCCGCACGGGTACGTCCTTCCCGAAGATTCCGACTGTCGATTCTGTGAAGAATTGGCAAATGTCTTTCTTTTATGTGCGGAACGAGAGCCCGGCCTTCGACCGGCTCAACCTGCCGGAATACAACCCGGCTCCGCCGACCGGCCGGCTCAACTGGGGCTACAACGCCAAGTCCTCGGACCCGGACGCGGAGGTGAACCTCCTGTCGGACTTTCTGGGTGAGTGCGTCTCGGGGGGCCGGCTGAGTGCCGAGGACCTCCTCTGCACCTTCGTCATGCGCCGGGTCATACCGCTCCAGTGGCGCGTCCACAAGATCGGCCATATGTCCGGCCGGCTCGACCCGACACGGACGTCGAAGGTGGAGCTCTCCAAGTCCCAGGTGGCTCGCCGGGTGAACAACATCACCAAGGCCAACATGCCGGACAACTGGGATTGGGGGTTGCCGCCTTACGACCGGGAGCAGCCGCCTGAACTGGTAGGTTTGATATTTTTGCCGTCTTCCGTCTTGCGCCAGCATAGCCGACTCGATATTTGTCTTGTCTTGTTTTCAGCTTTTCACCCGCCAAGGCATCGAGGACGGCGACTTGGCGACGAAGGTCTGGACGCCGGATCACGTCGACCCGGCCGACCCAGCCGGTGACCAAGCCGGCGACGACGATCTGCCGCAGGTGCTGGATCAGGGCGGCCAGGGGGAGCACAACCCGCCGCCCTCGCCTGATCATGAGCAGGAGCAGGAGCAGCCGCAGGCGGAGCCGGCGGAATCCGGCACGGGGCCAATCCCGGCAGTGCCTCTGCGCGCGGTGCCGCCTACGGGGACGGCGACTTCCGCGCCGAAGGGGAGGAAGCGAGCCGGCGGCGGGTCTACGGCTGCCTCGGAGGCGAGGGCCAGGAAGCAGCGCCGGCTGGCGCCCAAGAAGGTCCCGGAGAAAACCGGGTGAGTTCTTTTTCCTTTGTTGTTTGATTCCTTTTCTTTCCTTCCTCTTTGTACTTATCTTTTCTTGCTTGTTCGACTAGGGCTGCGATTAAGTTTGCCCAGGGAGGCGGCTCTCGGCAAGCTCCTCCCGTCACGTCGCCGCTTCAGCGGCAGAGGAGGGAGCCAACCCCGCAACCTTCGGCACGCGCGCGCACGCCGCCGGCTGCTAACGTGCCGCCTGCGGCCACGCCGCCATCTGCGGGGGCGTCTTCTTCAGCCGCGCCTCCTACGGCGCCTGGCGGCGGAGACTGATACGTCTCCAACGTATCGATAATTTCTTGTGTTCCATGCCACATTATTGATGTTATCTACATGTTTTATGCATACTTTATGTCATATTCGTGCATTTTACGGAACTAACCTATTAACAAGATGCCGAAGTGCCGGTTCCGTTTTCTGCTGTTTTTGGTTTCGAAATCCTAGTAACGAAATATTCTCGGAATCGGACGAAATCAACGCCAAAGATCTTAGAATCCCCGGAAGCATCCAGAACACACGAGAGGGACCGGAGGGGGGCACGAGGCCCACCACACCATACCACGGCGCGGCCTAGGGGGCCCGCGCCCCCTATGGTTTGGCCAGCCCTTCGACCCTCTGCGCCGCCTCTTCGCCTATATAAAGCCCCCGACCTAAAAACCTCGGGGCGTTCGACGAAAACCACGAGAAACCTTCCGGAGCCGCCGCCATCGCGAAGCCAAGATCCGGGGGACAGGAGTCTCTGTTCCGGCACCCTGCCGGAGCGGGGAAGTGCCCCGGAAGGCTTCTCCATCGACACCGCTGCCATCTCCATTGCCATCTTCATCACCGCTGCTTGCTCCCATGAGGAGGGAGTAGTTCTCCATCGAGGCTCGGGGCTGTACCGGTAGCTATGTGGTTCATCTCTCTTCCATGTACTTCAATACAATGATCTCATTGAGATTCATATGAGTTTGTATCACTACTATCTATGTGCTACTCTAGTGATGTGTTATTAAAGTAGTTTTATTCCTCCTGCACGTGTGCAAAGGTGAAAGTGCGTGCACCGTGTTAGTACTTGGTTTATGCTATGATCATGATCTCTTGTAGATTGCGAAGTTAACTATTGCTATGATAATATTGATGTGATCTATTCCTCCTACATATGCATGAAGGTGACAGTGTGCATGCTATGCTAGTACTTGGTTTAGTCTCGTTGATCTATCTTACACTAAAGGTTACTAAAACATGAGCATTATTGTGGAGCTTGTTAACTCCGGCATTGAGGGTTCGTGTAATCCTACGCAATGTGTTCATCATCCAACAAAAGTGTAGAGTATGCATTTATCTATTCTCGTTATGTGATCAATGTTGAGAGTGTCCACTAGTGAAAGTCTAATCCCTAGGCCTTGTTCCTAAATACTGCTGAGTTACTACTTGCTTGTTTACTTGTTTTACTTGTGTTACTACTGCTGCAATATTACCACCATCAACTACACGCCAGCAAGCACTTTTACGGCACCGTTGCTACTTGCTCATACTTATTTATACCACCTGTATTTCACTATCTCTTCGCCGAACTAGTGCACCTATTAGGTGTGTTGGGGACACAAGAGACTTCTTGCTTTGTGGTTGCGGGGTTGCATGAGAGGGATATCTTTGACCTCTTCCTCCCCGAGTTCGATAAACCTTGGGTATCCACTTAAGGGAAACTTGCTGCTTGTTCTACAAACCTCCGCTCTTGGAGGCCCAACACTGTCTACAAGAATAGAAGCTCCCGTAGACATCAAGCACTTTTACGGCGCCGTTGCCGGGGAGGAAAGGTAAAAAGGCACTCATACTACGGTCCCGGGTAAAGTATTTTTCCGGCGCCGTTGTGTGTGTGCTCAAAGCTATTTCCTTTAGATCCTGCAATTGCATCTTGTTGTTTCTTGTTTACACTAGTTTGGCATAATGTACAAGAGTGAGCTTCTTATTCTATTTCCTGATTTAAAACATGGATTGTTTGATGCGAAAATTAAAAAACCTATGAAATCTTATTTGCATGCTGGTAGTAATATTAGTATGAACGCTTTGAACACCATTGTTGATAATGATATAGAAAGTTCTAAGCTTGGGGAAGCTGGTTTTCATGATCTTTTTAGTCCCCCAAGCATTGAGGAGAAAATTTTCTTTGATGATACTTTGCCTCCTATTTATGATGATTATAATGATAGTGGTCTTTTGGTGCCACCTACTATGGAGAGTAAATTTTGTTGTGATTATACTATGCCTCCTATACTTGATGAGAATAATAATGATAGCTACTTTGTTGAATTTGCTCCCACTATTACTAATAAAATTGACTATGCCTATGTGGAGAGTAATTATTTTATGCATGAGACTCATGATAAGAATGCTTTATGTGATAGTTATATTGTTGAGTTTGCTCATGTTGCTACTGAAAGTTATTATGAGAGAGGAAAATATGGTTGTAGAAATTTTCATGTTACTAAAATGCCTCTCTATGTGCCGAAATTTTTGAAGCTACACTTGTTTTATCTTCCTATGCTTGTTACTTTGCTCTTCATGAACTTGTTTATTTACAAGATTCCTATGCATAGGAAGCATGTTAGACTTAAATGTGTTTTGAATTTGCCTCTTGATGCTCTCTTTTGCTTCAAATACTATTTCTTGCGAGTGCATCATTAAAGCTCGTTGAGCCCATCTTAATGGCTAAAAAGAAAGAACTTCTTGGGAGATAACCCATGTGTTATTTTGCTACAGTACTTTGTTTTATATTTGTGTCTTGGAAGTTGTTTACTACTGTAGCAACCTCTCCTTATCTTAGTTTTGTGTTTTGTTGTGCCAAGTAAAGTCTTTGATAGTAAAGTAAGTACTAGATTTGGATTACTTGCACGAAACAGATTTCTTTGCTGTCACGAATCTGGGTCTAATTCTCTGTAGGTAACTCAGAAAATTATGCCAATTTACGTGGGTGATCCTCAGATATGTACGCAACTTTCATTCAATTTGAGCATTTTCATTTGAGCAAGTCTGGTGGCCTAATAAAATCCATCTTTACGGACTGTTCTGTTTTGACAGATTCTGCCTTTTATTTCGCATTGCCTCTTTTGCTATGTTGGATGAATTTCTTTGATCCATTAATGTCCAGTAGCTTTATGCAATGTCCAGAAGTGTTAAGAATGATTGTGTCACCTCTGAACATGTTAATTTTTATTGTCCACTAACCCTCTAATGAGTTGTTTCGAGTTTGGTGTGGAGGAAGTTTTCAAGGGTCAAGAGAGGAGGATGATATACTATGATCAAGGAGAGTGAAAGCTCTAAGCTTGGGGATGCCCCGGTGGTTCACCCCTGCATATATCAAGAAGACTCAAGCGTCTAAGCTTGGGGATGCCCAAGGCATCCCCTTCTTCATCGACAAATTATCGGGTTCCTTCTCTTGAAACTATATTTTTATTCGGTCACATCTTATGTACTTTACTTGGAGCGTCCGTGTGCTTTTGTTTTTGTTTTTGTTTGAATAAATGCTTGTGTGGGAGAGAGACACGCTCCGCTGGTTCATATGAACACATGTGTTCTTCGCTTTATCTTTTAGTGTTCATGGCGAAGGTTAAAACTGCTTCGTTCATTTTTATATGGTTGGAAACGGGAAATGCTACATGTAGTAATTGGTAGAATGTCTTGAATAATTTGATACTTGGCAATTGTTGTGCTCATGTTTAAGCTCTTGCATCATATACTTTGCACCCATTAATGAAGAAACACTTAGAGCTTGCTAATTTGGTTTGCATATTTGGTTTCTCTAGAGTCTAGATAATATCTAGTATTGAGTTTTGAACAACAAGGAAGACGGTGTAGAGTCTTATAATGTTTACAATATGTCTTCTATGTGAGTTTTGCTGTACCGTTCATCCTTGTGTTTGTTTCAAATAACCTTGCTAGCCTAAACCTTGTATCGAGAGGGAATACTTCTCATGCATCCCAAATACTTGAGCCAACCACTATGCCATTTGTGTCCACCATATCTACCTATACTACATGGTATTTTCCCGCCATTCCAAAGTAAATTGCTTGAGTGCTACCTTTAAAATTCCATCATTTACCTTTGCAATATATAGCTCATGGGACAAATAGCTTAAAAACTATTGTGGTATTGAATATGTAATTATGCACTTTATCTCTTATTAAGTTGCTTGTTGTGCGATAACCATGTTCACTGGGGAACGCCATCAACTCTTTGTTGAATTTCATGTGAGTTGCTATGCATGTTCGTCTTGTCTGAAGTAAGAGTGATCTACCACCTTATGGTTAAGCATGCATATTGTTAGAGAAGAACATTGGGCCGCTAACTAAAGCCATGATCCATGGTGGAAGTTTCAGTTTTGGACATATATCCTCAATCTCAAATGAGAAAATTATTAATTGTTGTTACATGCTTATGCATAAAAGAGGAGTCCATTATCCGTTGTCTATGTTGTCCCGGTATGGATGTCTAAGTTGAAGAATAATCAATAGCGAGAAATCCAATGCGAGCTTTCTCCTTAGACCTTTGTACAGGCGGCATAGAGGTACCCCTTTGTGACACTTGGTAAAAACATGTGCATTGTGATGATCCGGTAGTCCAAGCTAATTAGGACAAGGTGCGGGCACTATTAGTACACTATGCATGAGGCTTGCAACTTGTAAGATATAATTTACATAACTCATATGCTTTATTACTACCGTTGACAAAATTGTTTCATGTTTTCAAAATCAAAGCTCTAGCACAAATATAGCAATCGATGCTTTTCCTCTATGAGGACCATTCTTTTACTTTCAATGTTGAGTCAGTTCACCTATTTCTCTCCATCTCAAGAAGCAAACACTTGTGTGAACTGTGCATTGATTCTTACATATTTGCATATTGCACTTGTTATATTACTCTATGTTGACAATATCCATGAGATATACATGTTACAAGTTGAAAGCAACCGCTGAAACTTAATCTTCTTTTGTGTTGCTTCAATACCTTTACTTTGAATTATTGCTTTATGAGTTAACTCTTATGCAAGACTTATTGATGCTTGTCTTGAAGTGCTATTCATGAAAAGTCTTTGCTTTATGATTCACTTGTTTACTCATGTCATATACATTGTTTTGATCGCTGCATTCACTACATATGCTTTACAAATAGTATGATCAAGATTATGATGGCATGTCACTCCAGAAATTATCCGTGTTATCGTTTTACCTGCTCGGGACGAGCAGAACTAAGCTTGGGGATGCTGATACGTCTCCAACGTATCGATAATTTCTTGTGTTCCATGCCACATTATTGATGTTATCTACATGTTTTATGCATACTTTATGTCATATTCGTGCATTTTCTGGAACTAACCTATTAACAAGATGCCGAAGTGCCAGTTCCTGTTTTCTGCTGTTTTTGGTTTCAGAAATCCTAGTAACGAAATATTCTCGGAATCGGACGAAATCAACGCCAAAGATCTTAGAATCCCCGGAAGCATCCAGAACACACGAGAGGGACCAGAGGGGGGGCACAGGCCCACCACACCATACCCTGGCGCGGCCTAGGGGGGGCCCGCGCCCCCCTATGGTTTGGCCAGCCCTTCGACCCTCCTGCGCCGCCTCTTCGCCTATATAAAGCCCCTGACCTAAAAACCTCGGGGCGTTCGACGAAAACCACAGAAACCTTCCAGAGCCGCCGCCATCGCGAAGCCAAGATCTGGGGGACAGGAGTCTCTGTTCCGGCACCCTGCCGGAGCGGGGAAGTGCCCCGGAAGGCTTCTCCATCGACACCGCTGCCATCTCCACTTGCCATCTTCATCACCGCTGCTGCTCCCATGAGGAGGAGTAGTTCTCCATCGAGGCTCGGGGCTGTACCGGTAGCTATGTGGTTCATCTCTCTTCCATGTACTTCAATACAATGATCTCATTGAGATTCGTATGAGTTTGTATCACTACTATCTATGTGCTACTCTAGTGATGTGTTATTAAAGTAGTTTTATTCCTCCTGCACGTGTGCAAAGGTGACAGTGCGTGCACCGTGTTAGTACTTGGTTTATGCTATGATCATGATCTCTTGTAGATTGCGAAGTTAACTATTGCCATGATAATATTGATGTGATCTATTCCTCCTACATATGCATGAAGGTGACGAGTGTGCATGCTATGCTAGTACTTGGTTTAGTCTCGTTGATCTATCTTACACTAAAGGTTACTAAAACATGAGCATTATTGTGGAGCTTGTTAACTCCGGCATTGAGGGTTCGTGTAATCCTACGCAATGTGTTCATCATCCAACAAAAGTGTAGAGTATGCATTTATCTATTCTGTTATGTGATCAATGTTGAGAGTGTCCACTAGTGAAAGTCTAATCCCTAGGCCTTGTTCCTAAATACTCGCTGAGTTACTACTGCTTGTTTCTTGTTTCTATCGTGTTACTACTGCTTGCAATATTACCACCATCAACTACACGCCAGCAAGCACTTTTACGGCACCGTTGCTACTGCTCATACTTATTTATACCACCTGTATTTCACTATCTCTTCGCCGAACTAGTGCACCTATTAGGTGTGTTGGGGACACAAGAGACTTCTTGCTTTGTGGTTGCGGGGTTGCATGAGAGGGATATCTTTGACCTCTTCCTCCCTGAGTTCGATAAACCTTGGGTATCCACTTAAGGGAAACTTGCTGCTGTTCTACAAACCTCTGCTCTTGGAGGCCCAACACTGTCTACAAGAATAGAAGCTCCCGTAGATATCAGAGACCAGGGTCAGTCGGCGCGCCGGCCGACCATAGATGATATGTTCCCGCGCCGCGCCCCATTTGTGGAGCGGACGGCCGGAGTTGGCAGAGGCATGCCGCTCGCGGGCCGGAGCCGGAGCTGGCGGGGCTGCGCCGCCTGCGACCGGAGTCGGCGGGCCCGCGCCCAACGTCGTGGTGCTGGAGAGCGCCCCGGAAGGAGCGCCTCAGCCGCCGGAAACGACGGCTCCCACCGGGCCAACTGCTTCGACCGCGCCGCCTCCGTCTTCGGAGCCGACGAGGGAGGAGCCGGCTAGGGACGAGCCGGCACGCGCCAAGGGCGCCGACTCCCGGGCGCTGGTGAGGACAGAGGGCCCAGCGGGCCCGTCTGAGGGCCTTCATGTGGCTAAGGGTGCCCGGCTGGTGGCTGTGCCGTCCGCCTCCGACTCCAGCTTCGGCTCGGCTGGAACCATGGAGAAGGCATGGCACCAGGCGAACTCCTGCGAGATAATCAGCCGGGAGGGGCAGCCTGGCACGGCGCCCATGAAGATGCTTTTCTCCGGCTATCGCGCCAGCCTCAAGAACAAAGCCGCCGAGACCCTTGCCCAGCTGGCGACGCTGGAGGATGCCGAGAAGGTGTGTTTTCTTTTCTTTTGCGATTTTGTTGTTATCCTGGTAGCCCTCCGAGGCGTGGGCCGGCTGCTTGGAGCCGGTTCAGGTTTTGTCTAAGCAACTGATTCTTTCAGATGGTTGAGGAGCGGCGCACCTTCTTGTATAACCAGGTGGTGACCAGCTACCACCGGGCCAAGATCGAGCGGGCCGCCTTGGCTCGTGAGCTGGAGGTCGTCAAGGGTGAGGCTTTCTTTCCTTTGCCTTTACCCTTTTTCACGCTTCTGTTTTACTGACGGCTTGTTCTTGCCGGCTTGCAGCTGAGGCCGCCCGGGTCCCGCAGCTTGAGTCGGACCTCCGAGTTGCCCGCGCTCAATGCGTCACAAGCGAGGAGGCGAACCGAGCCGCTGCCGCCAAGCTGAAGGTGGCTGACGGGGAGCTGAAACGGCTGCGCCTTCTTGAGGCCAACCATCTCAAGGAACTTGCCGCCCTCAAGAAGGAACAGGAGGAAAAGCCTGGAGGGCCTGAGCAAGCGGTTGGAGGAGGTGGAGCGGCAACGGCTTGCGCTCCAACAAGAGGTGACCTCCAAGTCCCAAGAGCTATCGGCCACCGCCAAGCGATGGTTGGAGGAGCTTAGCGGGCTCGACCGCGGCTTGGCGGGTGAGTTTTTTATCTTATGCCTTCCCCTTTGCCGGCTTTCGGCCGTCGGCTGCCGGCTTAGGTTGGCGGCCGGCGGCAGAAACTTGATTTTTTCGATATCTCCATCTTTGGGCTGGGGGCAGTCGGTTCTTGCCGGCTGCCGCCAGGCTTACTTTAGAGCTTCGGAATCTCTATCTTCAGGCTGGGGGCAGTCGGTTCTTGCCGGCTGCCGCCAGGCTTTTTTTCTTTTTTACTTCGAAATCTCCATCTTCGAGTGCAGGGCGGTCGGTTCTTGCGGCTGCCGCCGAGCTTACTTTAGAGCTTCGGAATCTCCATCTTCGGTCGAGGGCGATCGGATCTTGCCGGCTGCCGCCGAGCTTTTCCTTTTTACTTCGAAATCTCCATCTTCGGGTCGGGGGCGGTCGGTTCTTGCCGGCTGCCGCCGAGGCTTACTTTAGGACTTCGAAAATTTGCATTTTTCAGCTTATTTCGGCTTTGATGGCTTCTGATATGCTTTTCTTCTTTGCAGCGGCCTTCCCTGAGGCGCAGGAGGCGGCGTTAGCGGCTGTTGGCAGGGCGCGGGATGAGCGCCGGCAGGCCACTGGGGAACAGAGCTCCGACTGCTTCACCATGGACGACTATCTGTCGTCCATGGCCGCCCGCGTGGAGCCAATCACCAAGCTTGGCTGGGAGCCGCGGAAGGCGGCGGAAGAGCTGATCCGGCTGCTTTGGCCGACGGAGACGCTGCCGCAAGACCTCTCCAACCTCATCTCCTCGGTCGGAGAGGGCTCCCGACCGCTTCCTGGACTGGAAGGAGTCGGCCGCGCGTGCCGGGGCTGATATGGCGCTGTCGTTCGTGCTCTCCTGGTATAACGAGGTTAGCCTCGACCAGCTGGAGTATCGGCGTGCCGACGTGGAGGACAAGCTTCCGGCGGAGAACAAGACCGCCCGGCTCGCCCGCGCCTGCGCCATTGCCGACTTCGTCGACAAGGCCATCTTCATCGCGGACCCGAATCCGCCGTCTGACGACGAGGAGGCTGAGGACGAGGAGGCAGACGACGTGCCCGAGGATGACCCGGCAGCCGGCTCTGCTGATGCTCCTCCGGCTGGTCCTGGTCCAGCCGGTGCTTAGCTTCTACCTGTTACCTTATGCTTTTGCAAGACAACCCGTTAAATCCCCGGGATGCCGGGTGCATATGTAAGACAATATTATTATCCTTTTATTAAGGCACACTTTAATGTGTTTGTTAATCATTTGTGTGCCGAGTTGCTTTCTTTCGACTTGTTCGCTTTTTCCTATCCGCCCCACTCTTTGGCTGTGCTCTTGCCGGTCGTACGTCCGACTTGCGATCCGTCGCCGGATCAAGAGCGGGCCGGCGAGGAGGCCGACGAGTACTTCGGCCGAACGAGCTGAATTCGGCAATCCGGCACTTTTATGAAAATTTGCAAGTCAACTCGCTTTTACTCTTTCCCTTAGTCGTTTTTCGCGTGCCGGCTCCCTAGGCCTTACTCCCGCCAGCCGGATAGCCGGGTTGCGGTCTGTAGCTGGATCGGAAGCCGGCTGTCGGAAACCGGATCACGTTACTGAGCCGGCCGCGTGAAAGGGTTCAAGCCAATTGGCGAAACGAAGTAGAGTATGCGAAACACTTGTTGGAAACGGCGCTCTTGGCGCATGCTTTTCATAGCTTACAAAAGGGATACAAGGGATACATACATTCCTGCTCTTATGTGTAAAATGGTCGAAGCAACTTCGACATTCCGGGGACGTTTAGTCTCCTCGTCGGCTTTGCTTGCCTTGTTCTTTTTGGCCTCTTGGGCATCTATGAGATAGTAGGAATCATTGCCTACTTGCCTTGCTCACGATGAAGGGACCCTCCCATGGAGATGCTAGTTTATGCTTGTCCGGCTGTCCGTTGGATCAGCCGGAGCACTAGGTCTCCTTCTCGGAATGCTAAGGTCTTGACCTTCCGGCTGTGGTAGCGACGGAGGCTTTGCTGGTTTACGGTTGACCTGGACTCGGCCATTAGCCGGACCTCTTCAACCAGGTCGACTCCATCTTCACGAGCCTCTTTGGCTTCAGCTTCTGTGTAGAGCTTGATCCTTGGCGCGTCGTGCTCGATATCAGTCGGCAGGACGGCTTCGGCCCCGTATACGAGGAAGAAGGGTGTGAAGCCGACCGAGCGGTTTGGCGTTGTGCGCGAGCTCCACAGCACGGCTGGGCAGCTCTTCAATCCAGCGGCCGGCTGAGCGCTCAAGCGGCTCCACCGGCCGGGGCCGGATGCCGGCTAGGATCAGGCCATTAGCCTTCTCCACTTGACCGTTGGTCTCCGGGTGTGCCACGGACGATAGGTCCATCCGGATCCCCATCTCTCCGCGGTAGCGTTTGAAGATGCCTTCGGCGAAGTTGCTGCCGTTGTCGGTGATGATGCTATGCGGGTAGCCATATCTCACGATTATCTCCTTGAGGAATGTGACGGCTGTGGAGCCGTCCAGCTTCTTGATTGGCTTGGCTTCGATCCACTTAGTGAATTTGTCAATCATCACCAAGAGATGGGTCATGCCGCCTCGGGCTGTTTTGAATGGGCCCACCATATCCAAGCCCCATACGGCAAATGGCCAAGTAATGGGGATGGTCTTCAAGGCGGAAGCCGGCGTGTGCCTTTGCTTGGCAAAGCGTTGGCAGCCGTTGCACTTCTTCACCGGTTCTTCGCGTCTCCGAGCGCGGTCGGCCGGTAAAAACCGTGCCGGAATGCTTTGGCCACTATGGCTCCGGAGGAGGCGTGGTGGCCGCACTCACCCCGATGGATTTCCCGTAGGAGTTCAATCCCTTCAGCCGGCTCGACGCACCGCTGGAGCACCCCACTCACGCTGCGTTTGTACAGCTCGTGGTTGATGATTGTATAGGCCTTGGCCCTTCTCTCAATCTGCCTGGCCTGGACTCTATCATCAGGCAGCACACCATTGGTGAGGTAGGAGAGGAATTCTTGTGCCCATGAAGGTACGCGTCTTATCTCGAATACGCTGACCAACAGGGCCTCCCGCGTGGGAGCTTCCGGCTTCGACTGCGTGGTCGCCGGGTTTGGCTTGCTAGCCGGCGGGTTCGGCTTGCTAGCCCCCGAGTTTGGCGATGAAGCCCCCGGGTTGGACTGAGAAGTCCCCGGGTTCGGCGTGGTAGCCGGCGGGTTTGGCTTGCTAGCCCCCGACTTGGGCGATGGAGCCCCCGGGTTCGGCTGAGAAGCCCCCGGGTCAGCCGGCACGAATATTGAATCCGAGTCCGGTGACGGTATGATGGACGGCTTCTTGATAACCGCCAAGGCGATGCCTGGCGGGATGGCTTGCCGGGTTGAGCCAATCTTGGACAAAGCGTCAGCCGCCTCATTGTTTGCTCGTGGCACATGGTGGAATTCGCAGCCGTCGAAGAAGCCGGATAACTACTGGACATGGAAGCGGTATGAGGCCATGTTGGCGTCCTTCGCGTCCCAGTCGCCAGATGCTTGTTGTATGACCAAGTCGGAGTCGCCGAAGCATAGTATGCGACGCACGCCAATCTCCTTGGCCAGCTTCAGCCCATGAATGAGCGCTTCGTACTCCGCCACGTTGTTGGATGCGGCGAAGTGAATCTGCAGGACGTAGTCCAGCCGGTCTCCCTTGGGAGAGGTGATGACGATGCCGGCTCCCAAGCCGTTGCGCATCTTTGAGCCGTCGAAGTGCATCTTCCAATGTGTGGAATCCGGCACGGGCGGCAGATATTGCATCTCAGCCCAGTCGACGAAGAAGTCCGCGAGGATCTGCGACTTGATGGCTGTGCGTGGCTCGTAGAGGATGGTGTGGGCGGCTAGCTCCAGGGCCCACTTGGCAACCCGGCCGTTGGCATCCTTGCTGCTGATGATTTCCGCCAAAGGCGCTGTGGCAACCACCCTGATGGGGTGCTCTTGGAAGTAGTGCTTGAGCTTCTTGGCTGCCATGTAGACGCCGTAGGTGACCTTCTGGTAGTGGGGGTAGTTTTGCTTTGACTGGGAGAGCACTTCGCTGAGGTAATAGACTGGGCGCTGGACCAGCTGCTCTCTATTTTCGGCTTCTTTGCGCTCCACCACCAGGACAACGCTAACCACCCGGTTGGTGGCTGCGATGTACAACAGCATCGGCTCCATTGAACCCGGCGTTGCAAGGATTGGCGCGGTTGAGAGCACGCGCTTTAAGTCACGGAAAGCTTCATCCGCCTGCGGCGACCAGACGAACTTGTCCGCCTTCCTCATCAATTGATACGAGGGCGGTGCCTTCTCCCCAGCCAGGCCGACGAAGCGGCTCAAGGAAGCCGGGCAGCCGGCGAACTTACGGACGTCCTTGAGGCACCTGCGGCAGCTCCATTTTCTCAATGGCACCGATCTTCTCCGGGTTGGCTTCGATTCCTCGCTGAGAGACGAGGTAGCCCAAGAGTTGGCCGGCTGGCACGCCGAATGTGCATTTGGCCGGGTTGAGCTTCATCCGAAATCTTCTCAGATTGGTGAAGGTTTCTCTCAGGTCATCAAGGAGGGTAGGCATCTCCTTGGTTTTTACAACGACATCATCCACATATGCGTGAATGTTTCTGCCGATTTGATCCTCGCAAACACTTCGCATGCACCTTTGGTAGGTGGCGCCTGCATTTTTCAAGCCGAATGGCATAGTCGTGTAGCGGTAAGCCCCGTACGGGGTAATGAACGAAGTCTTTATTTGATCATCCGGATTCAAAGGAATCCGGTGGTAGCCTGAATAGGCATCTAGAAAAGACAACAATTCACAGCCGGCGATCGAGTCTATGACTTGATCTATGCGCGGCAGGGGGAAGGGGTCCTTCGGGCACGCCTTGTTGAGGCTAGTGTAGTCGATACACATGCGCCGAGGAGCCGTTCTTCTTCAAAACCAGGACCGGGTTTGCCAACCAGTCCGGGTGCGGTACTTCCATGATGAAGCCGGCTGCCGGCAGCCGGGCGATTTCTTCACCGATGGCCTTCCTTCGTTCTTCGGCGAAGCGCCCGAGAGGCTGCTTCACCGGCTTGGCGTCGAGCCGGACGTGGAGGTGGTGCTCAGCCAACTCCCTCGGCACACCCGGCATGTCTCTTGGAGTCCATGCGAAGATGTCCCGATTCTCACGGAGGAAGCTGGTGAGCTCGCTTTCCTATTTCTTGCTCAGCCGGCACCGATGGTGACGTACTTGTCCGGCTGCGCCGGGTCCAGCGAGATCTTCTTGGTGTTGTCGGCCGGCTGGAAGTGAGTAGTCCCAGCCGGGTTGCCCGCAGCCGGCATGCCTGTCTGCGCGGCTTTGGCGAGGGCAACGGCGTCGTGGATGAGCTGCTTCTCGGTGGCGATGACCAGCGTCTGGGCCATCTTGGAGCTCTGCGTGGCGCAGTCCATGGAGCGGCGGTAGTCGCCGGCTACGGTGATGACCCCTTTTGGGCCAGGCAGCTTCATCTTCAGGTACCCATAGTGGGGCACCGCCATGAACTTGGTCAGGGCCGGCCTGCCCAGGAGCGCGTGGTAGGGACTCACGAGGTCCACCACCTCGAACTCAATTCTCTCGGTGCGGAAGTGATCCGGCTTCCCGAACATCACCTCCGGCCGTGATCCGGCCAATTGGCCGGCAGCAGTGGCTAGGCACGATGCCGTGGAAGACGGTGGGGGTGGGGCGCAACTCGGCCTCCTGGATGCCCAGCTTGCGGGCGGTGTCGCGGTAGAGGATGTTGATGCTGCTGCCGCCGTCGATGAGGACGCGCGAAAAACGCACGCTGCGCCGAGTCGTGCCGATGGTAGGGTCGAGGACCAAGGCGTAGCTGCCCGGCCTCGGCAGGACAGCCGGTGTGTCGCGGCGATCAAAGGTGATGGCCTGCTCTGACCAGTTTAGGTACTGGGGGACCGGCGGTATGACCGCGTTGACCTCGAGGGAACGGCTCTGCTGGCTCGTCTTGTCCTCGGGCTCGGAGGTGAAGATGATGTAGGTAGCATCTTCGGCCAGATATCGACCGTGCTGCACTTGGTTAGCCTCGTGGTGCTCGAGGTTGGCGTTCTCTGCGCCGCCTTGGCCACCCGGCCCGCCGGCTGGAGGAGGCGGGGGTGGGGGCGGGAGGGGTTCGCCGCTTGTCAGCCGCTTCATGAAGTGGCAGTCGCGGGTGGTGTGGTTGGAGGGGTTCTTGCCGCTATGGTACTTGCACGGCGAATCGAGCATCTGCTCGAAGGTGTACTTCGGCTTCCATTGTCGGTCTGTTTGCTTCTGGCGCCGGCTGCCGCCTGGCGCCGCATGGTCCGACACGGCTGCCACATGGGCGGAGCCGTACCGGCGATCCGGCTGGTCGCTGTGACGCTTGCCGCGGTAGTTGTCCCGCCGGCTGCCATGCGAGCCGCCCTCGGCCGGCTTGTGCTCAGCCGGCTTGTTGTTGTCCCGTCTTGCTGGGGCCGGCGAAATATCAGCCGGCGCCTTGCCGGCTTCCTCCGCCAGCGCGTACTTGTCTGCGATGACCATCAAGGCGGCCATCGTCTTGGGCTCGCTGCGGCGTAGCTTGTGCCACAGCATGGTGTTGGGCCGGCAGCCTCCCATGAAGAAGCTGATGGCTTGCATCTCGTGCATGCCCTCACAGGAGTTGCACATCTCGCACCAGCGCGTTAGGTACGCGCGATCCGTCTCGTCCGGGCCCTGCTTGCACATCTCAAGCTGTTGAGGGCGACCCGGCCGGCGATAGGTGCCGGTGAAGTTGCTGATGAAGGCGGCTTCGAAGTCCAGCCAGCCGTTTATGCTGCCGGCCGGTAGGTTGTTGAGCCACGTGCGGGCGGAGCCGAGCAGCATGAGGGGGGAGTAGCGCACAGCCCAGCGCTTGTTGCCCTTGGCGATGCCGACTGCTGTGGAGTAGTCCAGCAGCCAGTCTTCCGGCTTGGCTGTGCCGTCGTACTTGGGGGTGTCGCGCGGGAGCTGGAAGCCGTCGACCATGGGCTCGTTGAGGATCCACGGCCCGAAGCACTTTGGGCCGGCTGGCCCTTCTTCTTCCGCGATGCGGGATTGAACCAGCCGGTCGAGGCGGTCCCGGGCGTCAGTTGGCTCGATGCGCGGGCCCAACCGGGAGTGGGCCGGCTGGCGAGCGCCGCTGGCTTCTGGAGCCGGCCGGTGTGGGCGTCGAGGCCCGGAGTCTTGCTCCTGGTCCTGGCTCGGTGGGGCCCGGCTGCGGCTGCTGCCACCGCCTGGCTGGTGGCTCGGCCGGCCTGAGCTCGCGTGCGTGGTGCGGGAGTCGTCGCGCCGGCTTGGCGCTGGGGAAGTGGACTCGGCAGTGTCCCTGGCGTTGCCTGCGGCATCACGAGCGTGAGCTCTGGGGGCTGGGGCGTACCTGGGGTCTTTCGACTGCCTGTTGGCAGCCTTCACCAACTCAGTCACCCGCGCGGTCTGGCGGCGTAACTCTTCGCCCTCGAGGCGGTGCAGTTCTTCTGCGGCGGCTTCGGCCGCGAGCATGTTCTTGTCGGGGGTGTTGTAGATGGGCAGCTCCATTGACGGAGCCGGCGCGTCGGCGCCATCGCGGTCGATCTCGGCGCCTAGGTCGCGGCCTCTGCGGCGGATCTGGCCGGCTCGGCTGGGATTGTCGCCGCCTGGGGTGAGGCCGTGGGCGCGGTTGTACTCGCGCTGGGTGATATCCCACTGGCGCTTGGCAGCAGCCAGCTCCTCGGTCTGCTTGAGGAGGAGCACGCGGTGCGCCTCCAGATCTGCCTCGACGGCGGCGGCGTCGGCGCCATCGCCGGTGGTGAGCGGAGTGCTCAGCTTCGCCCGGACTTGCTCCAGCCGGGATGGTGGTGGTGGCGCCTTTGCGCCCGATGCGGATGCATGCCCGCCAACGTCGCGCTCCAGGTTGGGGCCGCGGACGCGCGTGGACTTGGAGGGGAACTCCTCGCCGGCCATCATGACTTGCACGACGGCGGGGCCGGCGGGAGCGCTGCTGCCGGCTCGCGGAGGAGGGCTGGCGCAGCGCAGCACCTGCCGCGGGTAGCGCGGCGGTGCGACGGTGGCGACGTAGACGTCGTGGCCGCCGAAGGAGATGATGCTGCCGCCGGCTGGGAAGGGCCGGTCGGCGAAGCAGCCAGCGTTGTCGCTGACACAGTCGAGGGAGCCGAATCTCCAGACCAAGCCTGAAGCGACTCGCTCGCCGGTGGTGATGCTGAGGCCCGTCCGGATGAAGACACCGGCCGAGGATGCTGAAGGCCCCACGGTGGGCGCCAAATGTCGTGGTATCGTCACGGCATATGCCATAGGGTGGCTAATCGAAGGTGGTTCCTGAGAGATCTCACGGCGGTATCCGGAAGCGGGTATGGGCACGAGCGACACGGCGACGTACCCAGGTTCGAGGCCCTCCGGTGGAGGTAAAACCCCTACTCCTGCTAGAGTGTATATGATATCACACAGTACAATGGTGCTCCTAGAGCTGTGTCCGGCTGCTCTGGGAGGCTAAGGGAGACGATGGTCTCTCTCTGGGGCAGCGCTAAGGGTGGAAAGAAGTGAGAATGATCGATCCCCCCCGCACGAGGGGGGTAGCCCAGCTTATATAGGCGCTGGCACTTTACATATAAGTCCCTATAGTCTATGAGCCGGCTTGGCTGGCTCCGGCTTCCGCTCCTTCCCGAGGCGTTGACGTCACGGAGCCGTTGAGGCGTAGTGGCCTGTCCCGTCCGCCAGAGGAGGTCAGTGGTATGGCGAGGAAGAGTCTCTGTCGCCATCATGCCCTGTAGCCGGTACGGACCGTCGTAGGCGGTGATGGCCCTGTCCGGCGTGTGGCACCGCTGCTCTGCGAGTGCCCCGTACTTACGGTAGGTGAGGTCGGCGTGGACCTTTGAACCCGGACCACCTACCCGAGTTCCTTCCGATGCAAGACTCGCCAGCCTCGAGTCGGTCCGAGGTACTGCACCCCCGCCGGATATGGCTTGTAGAAGCCGGCCCAGCTACGAGCATTGGCGGCCGTAGCCGGGCCGACTAGGACTCGGAGCCAGCCGGCTTCCGGACCAGCCGGCCACGGCGCCAGCCGGCTGCTCCTCAGCCGGCCTTGCCGCGAGCCGGCCAGTGGCCAGCCGGTTGCTCCGCGTCCATTGCCCTACCCGGGGTCTTCCCCCCGACACAAAGAACAGTAAAGAATAATTGCAGTAGATTGTATTTCAGATGTAAAGAATAGGACCGGGGTCCACAGTTCACTAGCGGTGTCTCTCCCATAAGATAGCAGATGTTGGGTGAACAAATTACAGTTGGGCAATTGACAAATAAAGAAGGCATAACAATGCACATACATATATCATGATGAGTACTATGAGATTTAATCGGGGCATTACGACAAAGTACATAGACCGCTATCCAAGCATGCATCTATGCCTAAAAAGTCCACCTTCGAGTTATCATCCGAACCCCTTCGAGTATTAAGTTGTAAACAACGGACAATTGCATTAAGTATGGTGCGTAATGTAATCAACACAAATATCCTTAGACAAAGCATCGATGTTTTATCCCTAGTAGCAACAAGCACATCCACAACCTTAGAACTTTCCGTCACTCGTCCCGCATTTAATGGAGGCATGAACCCACTATCGAGCATAAATACTCCCTCTTGGAGTCACAAGTATCAACTTGGCCAGAGCCTCTACTAGCAACGGAGAGCATGCAAGAACATAAATAACATATATGATAGATTGATAATCAACTTGACATAGTATCAATATTCATCGGATCCCAACAAACACAACATGAAGGATTACAAATAGATGATCTTGATCATGATAGGCAGCTCACAAGATCTAACATGATAGCACAATGAGGAGAAGACAACCATCTAGCTACTACTATGGACCCATAGTCCAGGGGTGGACTACTCACACATCGATCCGGAGGCGATCATGGCGATGAAGAGACCTCCGGGAGATGATTCCCCTCTCCGGCAGGGTGCCGGAGGCGATCTCCTGAATCCCCCGAGATGGGATTGGCGGCGGCGTCTCAGGAAGGTTTTCCGTATCGTGGCTCTCGGTGTCGGGGGTTTCGCGACGAAGGCTTTAAGTAGGCGGAAGGGCAGGTCAGGGGGCCACACGAGGGTCCCACACGCCAGGGCCGCGCGGCCAAGACCTGGGCCGCGCCGCCCTGTTGTGGCGGTGCCTCGTGGCCCCACTTCGTAAGTCCTCCGGTCTTCTGGAAGCTTCGTGAAAAAATAGGCCCCTGGGCGTTGATTTCGTCCAATTCCGAAAATATTTCCTTACTAGGATTTCTGAAACCAAAAACAGCAGAAAACAACAACTGGCTCTTCGGCATCTCGTCAATAGGTTAGTGCCAGAAAATGCATAATAATGACATTCAGTTTCAATCGGATTTATACGAACTAGCCGGCGCAGGCGCAGGCGCTGTGGGCTTCGACGAAGAGGTGGTCTCGGCAGCTGCCGGTGAGAAAGGCGCGGACGGCAGCGCTGGCGCTGCTCAAGATCCGATCGGAAACGCCCTCCTCCAGCCGGGTTCTGTTGAATCGGATGAACCGGGATGACGTCGGTGCCGGGGTCACAGGCGAGGTCCGCCTGGAGAGCTGACTACATCTGTCTCCATCGATTAGTTAATTAGCTAAGGACAGATTAAGCGCCCTGCGTCAATAATCTCTCGTGCCTACTCCCATGGAAATGCTCGGTAGCGACATGGACGTGCATCTGTCACTAGTAATGACATATAATGTGTATAAAACATGTGAGTATCATCATAAAAGTAGCATGGAACATAAGAAATTATAGATACGTTTGAGACGTATCAGACATCCATACCGGGACAACATAGACAATAGATAATGGACTCCTCTTTAATGCATAAGCATTCAACAACAGTTAATATTCTCATAAGATATTGAGGATTAGTTGTCCAAACTGAAACTTCCACCATGAATCATGGCTTTAGTTAGCGGCTCAATGTTCTTCTCTAACATTATGCATACTCAAACCATTTGATCATGAAAATCTCCCTTACTTCAGACAAGACGAACATGCATAGCAACTCACATGATATTCAACAAAGGTAAAAGTTGATGGCGTCCCCCAAACATGGTTACCGCTCAACAAGCAACTTATTAAGAAATAAGACACATAAGTACATATTCTTCACCACGATAGTTTTTAAGGCTATTTGTCCCATGAGCTATATATTGCAAAGACAAAGATTAGAATTTTAAAGGTAGCACTCAAGTAATGTACTTTGGAATGGCGGAGAAATACCATGTGGTAGGTAGGTATGGTGGACACAAATGGCATAGTGGTTGGCTCAAGGATTTGGATGCATGAGAAGAATTCCTCTCGATACAAGGCTAGGCTAGCAAGGTTGTTTGAAGCAAACTCAAGTATAAAAGGTGCAGCAAAGCTCACATATGAACATATTGTAATTATTATAAGACTTTATATTGTCTCCTTGTTGTTCAAACACCTTAACCAGAAAATATCTAGACTCTAGAGATCAATCATGCAAACCAAATTTTAACAAGCTCTATGTAGTTATTCATTAATAGGTACAAGGTACATGATGCAAGAGCTTAAACATGATCTATATGAGCACAACAATTGCGAAGTATCACATTATTCAAGACATTAAACCATTTACCACATGCGGCATTTTCCGTTTCCAACCATATAACAATGAATGAAATAGTCCAACTTTCGCAATGAACATTAAAGATAAAGCTAAGAACACATGTGTTCATACGAAACATCGGAGCGTGTCTCTCTCCCACACAAAGAATGCTAGGATCCGATCTTATTCAAACAAAAACAAAAACAAAAACAAAAGCAAACAGACGCTCCAAGTAAAGCACATAAGATGTGACGGAATAAAAATATAGTTTCAGTAGAGGAACCTGATAAGTTGTCGACGAAGAAGGGATGCCTTGGGCATCCCCAAGATTAGACGCTTGGGTCTTCTTAAAACATGCAGGGATGAACAACGGGGGCATCCCCAAGCTTCGACCTTTCACTCTCCTTGATCATATTGTATCATCCTCCTCTCTTGACCCTTGAAAACTTCCACCACACCAAACTCGAAACAACTCATTAGAGGGTTAGTGCATAATCAAAAATTCACATGTTCAGAGGTGACATAATCATTCTTAACACTTCTGGACATTGCACAAAGCTACTAGACATTAATGGAACAAAGAAATCCATCCAACATAGCAAAACAGGCAATGCGAAATAAAAGGCAGAATCTGTCAAAACAGAACAGTCCGAAAAGATGAATTTTATTGAGGCACCAGACTTGCTCAAATGAAAATGCCCAAATTCAATTAAAGTTGCGTACATATCTGAGGATCACCACTAGTAGAAAACCTCTCATCCATCTAAGCCATAAATACCGGTTCCCTTACGAACCGGTACTAAAGGGTGTATTAGTACCGGTTGCACTGCTCAGACCTTTAGTACCGGTTCGTAAGGACCTTTAATACCGGCTCGTGACACGAACCGGTACTAAAGGGTTCGCGTCAGCTGAAAAACCTTTAGTACCGGTTCGTGACACGAACCGGTACTAAAGGGTAGACCTTTAGTACCGGTTCTTGTCACGAACCGGTAGTAAAGGTTTTTCTGCTCCCCCACGCAGCTCCACCCCCCCCGCTGTGGATCGCCTTTTTTGACACTGTAAAATAGAAAAGAAAATGATAGAAAATTCAAAAAATAAAATGTTTTCAGATTCTTCTATGTTATGCAACCTACTATTAGGAAAAATTAACAAATTTGAATTTTCACTTTTTTTGCAAAAAGTTTTGAAAAATGGTAAAACCGCAATAACTTTTGCATACGACGTCGAAAAAATACGTATAATATATCAAAAAATCCTGGGAAAAAGTTACATCCGAATTCACCAGGGTTTACCCGGTTAGCCAATTTTTAGATTCTCAAAAGTCCAAATGAAAATATGAAAGCAGGAAGATTTTAGTTTTTTTCCAGAAATTTAAAATTTTATATATTTTTATTTTTTTAAATTAAAATATTAATTGTCAGATTTTTTGAGTCCTAACATATTACTATTACAATTATCAAATTATAAGATTTTCAATTTTTCAAGTTTTAGGTTTTGCAAAAAATATTAAATTTTTTAAAAATAATTAAAAATAATAAAAATTAAAAAGTTAATTTTATTTATTTATTCAACATTATTATTACATCATTACTTTTATTTATTAAAACAATTATTTGGAATTCAAACGATAAAAAGTGTGACATCGACCAACATGTTAATAGGATTGATATGATACTATTATCACATACATGCGCGCGAAGCACTTGGAAGTGGCACGGGATGGAACTTGGAAGTTAAACGTGCTAGTGCGGGAGTAGTGTGAGGATGGGTGACCGACCGGGAAGTTTGACTACGGGTAAGTAATTTGACTAGAGATTAAGTGTAGTTAGAGACTAACGGAAATACTAGTAATTCTGAAAAAATAAAAAAAAGAGGCCGTGAAAAAAAGGGTGTGAAAAATAATTAGAAAAAATGGAAAAAAAAATTTAAACGAAATAGGCTTTAATACCGGTTCGTGTTACGAACCGGTACCAAAGGTCTCCTGCCCCACGGGTTCCTCCGTGCCCACGTGGAGGCACTTTAGTACCGGTTCGTAAGCAACCGGTACGAAAGGGGGGGGGGCCTTTAGTGCCGGATAATTAGTACCGGTTGCTCAACCGGTACTAATGCCCCTATGGAACCGGTACAGATGAGCGTTTTTCTACTAGTGCACGCACGTAAATTGGCAGATTTTTCTGAGCTACCTACAGAGAGGCAGGTCGAAATTCGTGACAGCAAGAAATCTGTTTCTACGCAGTAATCCAAATCTAGTATTGGCTTTACTATCAAAGACTTTACTTGGCACAACAATGCAATAAAATAAAGATAAGGAGAGGTTGCTACAGTAGTAAACAACTTCCAAGACTCAAATATAAAACAAAGTGCGAAGTAAAATAATGGGTTGTCTCCCATAAGCGCTTTTCTTTAACGCCTTTCAGCTAGGCGCAGAAAGTGTGAATCAAGTATTGTCAAGAGACGAAGCATCAACATCATAACTTGTTCTAATAATAGAATCATAAGGTAACTTCATTCTCTTTCTAGGGAAGTGTTCAATACCTTTCTTGAGAGGAAATTGATATTTAATATTACCTTCCTTCATATCAATGGTAGCACCATCAGTTCGAAGAAAAGGTCTTCCCAATATGATGGGACAAGATGCATTGCATTCAATATCCAAGACAACAAAATCAACGGGGACAAGGTTATTGTTAACCATAATACGAACATTATCAATCCTTCCCAAAGGTTTCTTTATAGCATTATCAGCAAGATTAACATCCAAATAACAATTTTTCAATGGTGGCAAGTCAAGCATATCATAGATTTTCTTAGGCATAACAGAAATACTTGCACCAAGATCACATAAAGCATTACAATCAAAATCATTGACCCTCATCTTAATGATGGGATCCCAACCATCTTCCAACTTCCTAGGAATAGAGGTCTCAAGTTTTAGTTTCTCTTCTCTAGCTTTTATGAGAGCATTTGTAATATGTTTTGTAAAGGCTAGATTAATAGCACTAGCATTGGGACTTTTAGCAAGTTTTTGTAAGAACTTTATAACTTCAGAGATGTGACAATCATCAAAGTCTAAATCATGATGTCCTACAGCAATGGAACCATTGTCCCCAACATTTTGAAAAATTGCAGCAGTTTTATCGCAAGCAGTTTCAGCAGTTTTAGCAGTTTCAGGTAATTTTGCACGCTTTGCACTAGGAGTAGAAACATTGCCAACACCAATTATTTTACCATTGATAGTAGGAGGTGTAGCAACATGTGAAGCATTATCATTACTAGTGGTGGTAATAGTCCAAACTTTAGCTACATTATTCTCTTTAGCTAGTTTTTCATTTTCTTCTCTTTCCCACCTAGCATGCAATTCAGCCATCAATCTAATATTCTCATTAATTCGAACTTGGATGGCATTTGCTGTAGTAACAATCTTATTATCAATATCCTTATTAGGCATAACTTTCAATTTTAAAAGATCAACATCAGAGGCAAGTCTATCAACCTTAGAAGCAAGAATATCAATTTTATCAAGCTTTTCTTCAACAGATTTGTTAAAAGCAGTTTGTGTACCAATAAATTTTTTAAGCATGGCTTCAAGACCAGGGGGTACACTCCTATTATTGTTGTAATAATTCCCATAAGAATTACCATAACCATTACCATTAGCAGCAGGATATGGCCTATAGTTGTTACCAGAATTGTTCCTATAAGCATTGTTGTTGAAATTATTACTTTGAATGAAATTCACATCAACATGTTCTTCTTGGGCAACCAATGAAGCTAAAGGAACATTATTAGGATCAACATTAGATCTACCATTCACAAGCATAGACATAATAGCATCAATCTTATCACTCAAGGAAGAGGTTTCTTCAACAGAATTTACCTTCTTACCTTGTGGAGCCCTTTCCGTGTGCCATTCAGAGCTCAAGAAGCTTTGTTGCCGCCCCCAAAGTGATGGACATAAAGGTACCTCCAGCAGCTGAATCCAATAGGTTCCGCGAAGAAAAATTCAATCCTGCATAAAAGGTTTGGATGATCATCCAAGTAGTTAGTCCATGGGTTGGGCAATTCTTTACCAAAGATTTCATTCTCTCCCATGCTTGAGCAACATGTTCATTATCTAATTGCTTAAAATTCATTATGCTACTTCTCAAAGATATAATTTTAGCGGGAGGATAATATCTACCAATAAAAGCATCCTTACATTTAGTCCATGAATCATTACTATTTCTAGGCGAGAGATAGCAACCAATCTTTAGCTCTTCCTCTTAAGGAGAAAGGAAACAATTTTAATTTTATAATGTCACCATCTACATCCTTATACTTTTGCATTTCACATAGTTCAACAAAATTATTAAGATGGGCAGCGAAGCATCATCGAGAACTAACACCAGAAAATTGCTCTCTCATAACAAGATTCGAGTAAAGCGGGTTTAATTTCAAAGAATTCTGCTGTAGTAGCGAGAGTGGAGCAATAGGTGTGCATAAGAAATCATTATTATTTGTGCTAGTGAAGTCACACAACTTAGTATTTTCAACCAGTACCCATTTTAGCAGTAGTAAATAAAGCAAACTAAATAAAGTAAATGCAAGTAACTAATTTTTTTGTGTTTTAGATATAGAGAACAAGACAGTAAATAAAGTAAAACTAGCAACTAATTTTTTTGTGTTTTTGATATAGTGCAGCAAACAAAGTAGTAAATAAAATAAAGCAAGACAAAAACAAAGTAAAGAGATTGGATGTGGAGACTCCCCTTGCATCGTGTCTTGATCTCCCCGGCAACGGCGCCAGAAAAAGATGTTGCTGGCGTGTAGTTGACGTGGGAGTTAGAAATCTTCGTGGTGTAACTTTTCTTCAGTTCCCCGGCAACGGCGCCGAAAAAGAGCTTGATTGCGCGTAGTTAACACGTCCGTTGGGAACCCCAAGAGGAAGGTGTGATGCGCACGGCAGCAAGTTTTCCCTCACTAAGAAACCAAGGTTATCGAACCAGTAGGAGCCAAGAAGCACGTTGAAGGTTGTTGGTGGCGGAGTGTAGTGCGGCGCAACACCAGGGATTCCGGCGCCAACGTGGAACCTACACAACACAATCACGATACTTTGCCCCAACGTAATAGTGAGGTTGTCAATCTCACCGGCTTGCTGAAAACAAAGGATTAGATGTATAGTGTGGATGATGATGATTGTTTGCAAAGAACGAGTAAAGAACAATTGCGCAGTTTGTATTTCGGATGTAAAGAATAGGACCGGGGTCCACGGATCACTAGTGGTGTCTCTCCCATAAGATAAACAGATGTTGGGTGAACAAATTACAGTTGGGCAATTGACAAATAAAGAAGGCATAACAATGCACATACATATATCATGATGAGTACTATGAGATTTAATCAGGGCATTACGCCAAAGTACATAGACCGCTATCCAGCATGCATCTATGCCTAAAAAGTCCACCTTCAGGTTATCATCCGAACCCCTCCGGTATTAAGTTGTAAACAACGAGACAATTGCATTAAGTATGGTGCGTAATGTAATCAACACAAATATCCTTAGACAAAGCATCGATGTTTTATCCCTAGTAGCAACAACGACATCCACAACCTTAGAACTTTACGTCACTGTCCCGGATTTAATGGAGGCATGAACCCACTATCGAGCATAAATACTCCCTCTTGGAGTCACAAGTATCAACTTGGCCAGAGCCTCTACTAGCAACGGAGAGCATGCAAGAACATAAATAACATATATGATAGATTGATAATCAACTTGACATAGTATCAATATTCATCGGATCCCAACAAACACAACATGAAGGATTACAAATAGATGATCTTGATCATGATAGGCAGCTCACAAGATCTAACATGATAGCACAATGAGGAGAAGACAACCATCTAGCTACTACTATGGACCCATAGTCCGGGGGTGGACTACTCACACATCGATCCGAGAGCGATCATGGCGATGAAGAGACCTCCAGGAGATGATTCCCCTCTCCGGCAGGGTGCCGGAGGCGATCTCCTGAATCCCCCGAGATGGGATTGGCGGCGCCTCGTGGCCCCACTTCGTCTCCTCTTCGGTCTTCTGGAAGCTTCGTGGAAAAATAGGACCCTGGGCGTTGATTTCGTCCAATTCCGAGAATATTTCCTTACTAGGATTTACGAAACCAAAAACAGCGAGAAAACAAAGAATCGGCTCTTCGGCATCTCGTCAATAGGTTAGTGCCGGAAAATGCATAATAATGACATATAATGTGTATAAAACATGTGAGTATCATCATAAAAGTAGCATGGAACATAAGAAATTATAGATACGTTTGGGACGTATCACCCCCCTGGGCCGCGCCAGCCACCTGTGTGGTGGGCCTGTGGCTCTCCTCTGGCCCCCCTACGGTGTTCTGGAAGCTTCGTGGAATTCTAAGATGCTGGGCGTTGATTTCGTCCGATTCCGAGAATATTTCCTTACTAGGATTTCTGAAACCAAAAACAGCAGAAAACAGGAACCGGCCCTTCGGCATCTCGTCAATAGGTTAGTTCCGGAAAATGCATAATAATGACATATAATGTGTATAAAACATGTGAGTATCATCATAAAAGTAGCATGGAACATAAGAAATTATAGATACGTTTGGGACGTATCAAGCAGCAGCAGCAAGTAACCTAGCAGTCAACCTAGCAGAGGAGGAGGAGGGGAGGAGCACGGCGGCTACCTGGAAAGGATGCGCAACAGCGGTCCTCTGCGGCAGCGTCAGCGGTCGAAGGCGTGGCGGCGTCAGCGGTCGAGGGCGTGGTGGCGTCAGCGGTTGCGCGCTTCTCCTGCTCGTGCTCCACGGCGTGTTGCTCGATCCTGCTCCGGGCGCGGCGAGTACGGCGAGCGGCAGAGGAGGGAGACTTCGGAGAGAGGTGCCGACGGAGAGGAGGCGCCGGTGGAGAGAGGCGCCGGTGAATGGGGGCGGAGAGGAGGCCGCCGGTGGGATCGAGATCGAGATCGAGGATTGGGGAATGGGGATGGGGAGAAGAAGATGGTCGGGACAGGGGATTTGGCTAAGTCCCCGAGCCCCCCTAAGCAATGGTGCACTGCTAGGGATGCGCCATAGTGATGCTTAGCAATGGCGCACCACTAGGGGTGCGCCACTACGACTTTAGGATAGGGTCAAAAACAATTTGGCTCGTACTATTGACAAGATCTGCACCGTACCGCAATGGCTAGCTATCTATCCCCTGTTTGGTTTACCCTGGCCGGCCAGGTTCGAACCTTGGCGGCCCCAATTTTTTTAACTTTTTTTAAAATGATTTAACCCAGTAATAAATAGCATAATACACAAAATAAAAGGCATAAATAATTATAATTATGTAGCATATTTAAAATACTATAGAATCTAAAAATATCCAAAAATAATAATTATATGTCTATTTTAATCGGTACAATGTGTAGATTAATAATATGACATCCATTATTCATACAAGAAAATGATACATAATTATCTTTTCACAATCTTCTTGCCCTTCTTTCTCGCGGTTGAATAATTTAGCCCCGAAACTCGTAGACTTCTTCTCTTGAATGGACGGCCTTTGGGTAGGGTGGTGATACGTCTCCAACGTATCGATAATTTCTTGTGTTCCATGCCACATTATTGATGTTATCTACATGTTATATGCACACTTTATGTCATATTCGTGCATTTTCTGGAACTAACCTATTAACAAGATGCCGAAGTGCCGTTCTGTTTTCTCGCTGTTTTTGGTTTCGAAATCCTAGTAACGAAATATTCTCGGAATCGGACGAAATCAACGCCAAAGTTCCTATTTTACCGGAAGCCTCCGAACACACGAGAACCACCGGGGAGGGGCACAGGCCCACCAAACCCTAGGCCGGCGCGGCCGGGGGGGCCGCGCCACCCTATGGTGTGGGCACCCCTTCGACCTTCCTGCGCCGCCTCTTCGCCTATATAAAGCCCCCGGATCGAAAACCCGATACCAATTGACGAAACCCACGTAAACCTGCCGGAGCCGCCGCCATCGCGAATCCAAGATCCAGGGGACAGGATCTCTGTTCCGGCACGCCGCTGCGGAGCGGGGAAGTGCCCCGGAAGGCTTCTCCATCGACACCGCTGCCATCTCCACCGCCATCTTCATCACCGCTGCTGCTCCCATGAGGAGGGAGTAGTTCTCCATCGAGGCTCGGGGCTGTACCGGTAGCTATGTGGTTCATCTCTCTCCTATGTAGTTCAATACAATAATCTCATGAGCTGCTTTACATGATTGAGATTCATATGAGTTTGTATCACTACTATCTATGTGCTACTCTAGTGATGTTATTAAAGTAGTTCTATTCCTCCCGCACGTGTGTAATGGTGACGAGTGCGTGCACCGTGTTAGTACTTGGTTTGTGCTATGATCATGATCTCTTGTAGATTATGGAGTTAACTATTGCTATGATAATATTGATGTGATCTATCCCTCCTACATATGCATGAAGGTGACAGTGTGCATGCTATGCTAGTACTTGGTTTAGTCTGTTGATCTATCTTACACTTAAGGTTACTTAAACATGAGCATTATTGTGGAGCTTGTTAACTCCGGCATTGAGGGTTCGTGTAATCCTACGCAATGTGTTCATCATCCAACAAAAGTGTAGAGTATGCATTTATCTGTTCTGTTATGTGATCAATGTTGAGAGTGTCCACTAGTGAAAGTCTATTCCCTAGGCCTTGTTCCTAAATACTGCTGAGTTACTACTGCTTGTTTACTACTGCTGCGTTACTACTGCTGAGTTACTACTGCTTGTTTACTGTTTTACTGCGTTACTACTGCTGCAATACCACCACCATCAACTACACGCCAAGCACTTTTCTGGCACCGTTGCTACTGCTCATACTTATTTATACCACCTGTATTTCACTATCTCTTCGCCGAACTAGTGCACCTATTAGGTGTGTTGGGGACACAAGAGACTTCTTGCTTTGTGGTTGCAGGGTTGCATGAGAGGGATATCTTTGACCTCTTCCTCCCCGAGTTCGATAAACCTTGGGTATCCACTTAAGGGAAACTTGCTGCTGTTCTACAAACCTCTCGCTCTTGGAGGCCCAACACCGTCTACAGGAAAGGAGGGGGAACGTAGACATCAAGCACTTTTCTCGGCGCCGTTGCCGGGGAGGAAAGGTAAAAAGGCTCTCATACTACGGTCTCGGGTAAAGTATTTTTCTCGGCGCCGTCGTGTGTGTGCTCGAAGCTATTTCCTTTAGATCCCGCAATTGCATCTTGTTGTTTCTTGTTTACACTAGTTTGGCATAATGTACAAGAGTGAGCTTCTTATTCTATTTCCTGATTTAAAACATGGATTGTTTGATGCGAAAATTAAAAAACCTATGAAATCTTCTTTGCATGCCGGTAGTAATATTAGTATGAACGCTTTGAACACCATTGTTGACAATAATATAGAAAGTTCTAAGCTTGGGGAAGCTGGTTTTCATGATATTTTTAGTCCCCCAAGCATTGAGGAGAAAATTTTCTTTGATGATACTTTGCCTCCTATTTCTGATGATTATAATGATAGTGGTCTTTTGGTGCCACTTACTGCTGAGAGTAAATTTTGTTGTGATTATACTATGCCTCCTACACTTGATGAGAATAATAATGATAGCTACTTTGTTGAATTTGCTCCCACTACAACTAATAAAATTGATTATGCCTATGTGGAGAGTAATAATTTTATGCATGAGACTCATGATAAGAATGCTTTATGTGATAGTTATATTGTTGAGTTTGCTCATGTTGCTACTGAAAGTTATTATGAGAGAGGAAAATATGGTTGTAGAAGTTTTCATGTTACTAAAACACCTCTCTATGTGCTGAAATTTTTGAAGCTATACTTGTTTTATCTTCCTATGCTTGTTACTTTGCTCCTCATGAACTTGTTTATTTACAAGATTCCTATGCATAGGAAGCATGTTAGACTTAAATGTGTTTTGAATTTGCCTCTTGATGCTCTCTTTTGCTTCACATATTATCTTTTGCGAGTGCATCATTAAAACTGCTGAGCCCATCTTAACGGCTATAAAGAAAGAACTTCTTGGGAGATAACCCATGTGTTATTTTGCTACAGTACTTTGTTTTATATTTGTGTCTTGGAAGTTGTTTACTACTGTAGCAACCTCTCCTTATCTTAGTTTTATGTTTTGTTGTGCCAAGTTAAGCCGTTGATAGAAAAGTAAGTACTAGATTTGGATTACTGCGCAGTTCCAGATTTCTTTGCTGTCACGAATCTGAGCCCACTGCCCTGCAGGAAGCTCAGAAAATTATGCCAATTTACGAGCATGATCCTCAGATATGTACGCAACTTTCATTCAATTTGAGCATTTTCATTTGAGCAAGTCTGGTGCCATTTTAAAATTCGTCAATACGAACTGTTCTGTTTTGACAGATTCTGCCTTTTATTTCGCATTGCCTCTTTCACTATGTTGGATGAATTTCTTTGATCCACTAATGTCCAGTAGCATTATGCAATGTCCAGAAGTGTTAAGAATGATTGTGTCACCTCTGAATATGTCAATTTATATTGTGCACTAACCCTCTAATGAGTTGTTTCGAGTTTGGTGTGGAGGAAGTTTTCAAGGGTCAAGAGAGGAGGATGATATACTACGATCAAGGAGAGTGAAAGCTCTAAGCTTGGGGATGCACCCGGTGGTTCACCCCTGCATATATCAAGAAGACTCAAGCGTCTAAGCTTGGGGATGCCCAAGGCATCCCCTTCTTCATCGACAAATTATCAGGTTCCTTCTCTTGAAACTATATTTTTATTCCATCACATCTTATGTGCTTTTTCTTGGAGCGTCTGTTTGTTTGCTTTTGTTTTTGTTTGTGTTTGAATAAATTGGATTACATCATGCTTGTGTTGGAGAGAGACACGCTCCGCTGGTTCAAATGAACACATGTGTTCTTAGCTCATAATATTCATGGCGAAGTTTCCTCTTCGTTAAATTGTTATATGGTTGGACTTGGAAAATGATACATGTAGTAATTGCTATAAATGTCTTGGGTAATGTGATACTTGGCAATTGTTGTGCTCATGTTTAAGCTCTTGCATCATATACTTTGCACCCATTAGTGAAGAAATACATAGAGCATGCTAAAATTTGGTTTGCATAATTGGTCTCTCTAAGGTCTAGATAATTTCTAGTAAGGTGTTTGAACAACAAGGAAGACGATGTATAGTCTTATAATACTTGTAATATGTCTTTTATGTGAGTTTTGCTGTACTAGTTCATCCTTGTGTTTGCCTCAAACAACCTTGCTAGCCTAAACCTTGTATCGAGAGGGAATACTTCTCATGCATCCAAATACTTGAGCCAACACTATGCCATTTGTGTCCACCATACCTACCTACTACATGGTATTTCTCCGCCATTCCAAAGTAAATTGCTTGAGTGCTACCTTTAAACAATTCAAAATTTATCACCTCTGATTTGTGTCAATGTTTTATAGCTCATGAGGAAGTATGTGGTGTTTATCTTTCAATCTTGTTGGGCAACTTTCACCAATGGACTAGTGGCTTCATCCGCTTATCCAATAATTTTGCAAAAAGAGCTGGCAATGGGATTCCCAGTCCCAAATTAACAAACTAAAAATAGACACTCCTCCATGGTATGTGATTGTTGGACGGCACCCGAAGGATTCGGTTAGCCATGGCTTGTGTAAGCAAAGGTTGGGAGGAGTGTCATCATAATAAAACTAAAATAAAAAGGTACTCCTTCATGGTATGAGATTGTTGGCGGGCACCCGAGGATTCGGTTAGCCATGGTTTGTGAAAGAAAGGTTGGAAGGAGTGCCATCCAAAAATAAAATAAAATGGGAGCCGCTCTTTGAAGGTTTGTCCGGCAAGGGGGTTAGAGTACCCGCTACCATTCGTTGACAACAACATACACCTCTCAAAACTTTATTTTTATGCTCTCTTTATGTTTTCAAAATCAAAGCTCTAGCACAAATATAGCAATCGATGCTTTTCCTCTATGAGGACCATTCTTTTACTTTTATTGTTGAGTCAGTTCACCTATTTCTCTCCACCTCAAGAAGCAAACACTTGTGTGAACTGTGCATTGATTCTTACATATTTGCATATTGCACTTGTTATATTGCTTTGCATTGACAATTATCCATGAGATATACATGTTATAAGTTGAAAGCAACCGCTGAAACTTCATCTTCCTTTGTGTTGCTTCAATGCCTTTACTTTGGATTATTGCTTTATGAGTTAACTCTTATGCAAGACTTATTGATGCTTGTCTTGAAGTGCTATTCATGAAAAGTCTTTGCTTTATGATTCAGTTGTTTACCCATGTCATACACATTGTTTTGATCGCTGCATTCTCTACATATGCTTTACAAATAGTATGATCAAGATTATGATGGCATGTCACTCCAGAAATTATCTTTGTTATCGTTTTACTCGCTCGGGACGAGCGGAACTAAGCTTGGGGATGCCGATACGTCTCCAACGTATCGATAATTTCTTGTGTTCCATGCCACATTATTGATGTTATCTACATGTTATATGCACACTTTATGTCATATTCGTGCATTTTTCGGAACTAACCTATTAACAAGATGCCGAAGTGCCGGCTCTCGTTTTCTGCTGTTTTTGGTTTCGAAATCCTAGTAACGAAATATTCTCGGAATCGGACGAAATCAACGCCAAAGTTCCTATTTTACCCGGAAGCCTCCGAACACACGAGAACCACCAGGGAGGGGGCACAGGCCCACCAAACCCTAGGACGGCGCGGCCAGGGGGGGGCCCGCGCCACCCTATGGTGTGGGCACCCCTTCGACCTTCCTGCGCCGCCTCTTCGCCTATATAAAGCCCCTGGATCAGAAAACCCGATACCAATTGACGAAACCCACAGAAACCTGCCAGAGCCGCCGCCATCGCGAATCCAAGATCTGGGGGACAGGATCTCTGTTCCGGCACGCTGCCGGAGCGGGGAAGTGCCCCGGAAGGCTTCTCCATCGACACCGCTGCCATCTCCACCGCCATCTTCATCACCGCTGCTGCTCCCATGAGGAGGGAGTAGTTCTCCATCGAGGCTCGGGGCTGTACCGGTAGCTATGTGGTTCATCTCTCTCCTATGTAGTTCAATACAATAATCTCATGAGCTGCTTTACATGATTGAGATTCATATGAGTTTGTATCACTACTATCTATGTGCTACTCTAGTGATGTTATTAAAGTAGTTCTATTCCTCCTGCACGTGTGTAATGGTGACAGTGCGTGCACCGTGTTAGTACTTGGTTTGTGCTATGATCATGATCTCTTGTAGATTATGGAGTTAACTATTGCTATGATAATATTGATGTGATCTATCCCTCCTACATATGCATGAAGGTGACAGTGTGCATGCTATGCTAGTACTTGGTTTAGACTGTTGATCTATCTTACACTAAAGGTTACTTAAACATGAGCATTATTGTGGAGCTTGTTAACTCCGGCATTGAGGGTTCGTGTAATCCTACGCAATGTGTTCATCATCCAACAAAAGTGTAGAGTATGCATTTATCTGTTACTGTTATGTGATCAATGTTGAGAGTGTCCACTAGTGAAAGTCTATTCCCTAGGCCTTGTTCCTAAATACCGCTGAGTTACTACTGCTTGTTTACTACTGCTGCGTTACTACTTGCTGAGTTACTACTGCTTGTTTATTGTTTTCTTGCGTTACTCACTGCTGCAATACCACCACTATCAACTACACGCCAAGCACTTTTCACGGCACCGTTGCTACTGCTCATACTTATTTATACCACCTGTATTTCACTATCTCTTCGCCGAACTAGTGCACCTATTAGGTGTGTTGGGGACACAAGAGACTTCTTGCTTTGTGGTTGCGGGGTTGCATGAGAGGGATATCTTTGACCTCTTCCTCCCTGAGTTCGATAAACCTTGGGTATCCACTTAAGGGAAACTTGCTGCTGTTCTACAAACCTCTGCTCTTGGAGGCCCAACACTGTCTACAGGAAAGGAGGGGGAACGTAGACATCAGGTGGTCCTGCTTCTTCTTGTTGTGTATGGTTCTTCATCATCGTCGTCATCATCTTCCATCTTCGGATCGCCGTACTGGTCGAAGTCTAGCTCGTTGGCGGCTCCATCCATTCAAATGATGCTCCTTTTGCCTCTCCTCATGACAACACGGCTGGGCTTTTGCGGGTCGGTAATGAAGAAGCATTGGTCCACTTGGGAAGCTAGTACCCATGGCTCATATTTCGCGGTGACCTTTGCGCCCGCTGTCTTGGATTTGGTTTCGGGTATAACCATGGTGGTGAAATGCCAGTCTTCTTTTACGACGTTCTTGGCCCACCTGACACGGAACATTGGCACATTCTCTCCGGCGTAGCTCAGCTCCCAGATCTCCTCGATCTTTCCGTAGTATCTCTGCTTGATGTCACCGGTGTAGGATTCCATCGTTACCCCAGAGTTCTTATAATCGCTCTTCATGTCCTTTTCCTCGGTGTAGAATGTGTAGCCATTGATATCGTACGCCTGAAATGTCATCAGGTTGTGTTCGGCGCCCTGTGACAAGGCGAATATGAGTTTTTCTTCCCCAGAAGAATCCTCGTCTATAGGGTACGTCAGCATCTTGTCCTTGAACCACCGCGTGAAGGTTGAGTTGTGCTGTTTGATTATATCTCCATCCGTCCTCTGTTGGCCCTGGTCATCGTACGTCTTTGCGATGAAGGTTTTGTGCTGTACCATCCAAGGATCGACCACGTCTATGTGTTGTAGCGCGACTAGGTTTGCTCTTTCAAAGTCGGCGATTCGACCCTTGAAGTCGACATGCATTTCAAGGCTACCCTCGCGGTGACCCCATCCAGCGAGCTTCCCGAGGTGCCTGTTTACGGGCAGACCAACGGGGTTCTCGATTTCTAGATAACTCGTGCATAAGAAGATGCACTCTTCGGTCAGAAAGCCCTTGGCTATGCTTCCGTCTGGACGTGCCCTGTTGCGAACGTACCCTTTGATGACACCATTCATCCTTTCGAACGACATCATGCTGTGCAGGAATGTCGGCCCCAGTTGGATGATATCCTCCACGATATGTACCAGTAGATGCACCATAACATCGAAGAATGCGGGTGGGAAGTACATCTCAAGCTCGCACAGTATCACCACGATCTCTTCCTGTAGCCTTCTAAGTTGCCTCACGCCAATAGACTTCTGAGAGATGACGTCGAAAAAGTTGAATAGGCCAAAAAGCGTTTCACGGACGTACGCGTCCATGATCCCACGGATTGCAACCGGAAGTATCTGCGTCATCAGCACGTGACAGTCGTGAGACTTCATCCCACTGAATCTCTGCTTCGCTTTGTCTAGGTACCTGCTTATCTTCCCCGCGTAACCGTAAGGAAGTTTTACTCCTAGGAGACAGTCGAAAAACTGCTCGATCTCCTTCTGACTTAGAGTGAAGCACGCGGGGGGCAGTAATATTTTATCTTCTTGGCCTTTTGCCCCTTGCGGCGACTTTCCGTGTCCTCCGCCTCATCATCGTCATCGTCATCATCATCATCATTAGGGCGTCCCGCGTGAAGCTCCTCCCTGATCCCAATTGATAGCAAGTCGTACCTTGCTTTCGGCCCATCTTTGGTCCTCTCTGGCATGTTGAGGAGGGTACGAAGCAGACTCTCGCACACATTCTTCGTGATGTGCATGACATCAAGGCTGTGAGGCACATGGAGGATCTTCCGATGACGGCAAGTCCCAAAAAACAGACCTCGTCTTCCATACCTTAAGCAGCGGCTCCAGCGCCTTTCGCTTCTTTCCCGGCGGTGGGCACTCTTTCCAATTTTTCAATAGCTCGTCTATTTGCTCGCCGCTTCTCGTACGTGGCCATCTTCAGGGTTCATCTTGACCATCGAACAGATCCTTGCGTTTCCTCCATGGGTCGTCGTCGCGAAGCCACCTTCGATGTCCCATGAACACCATTTTCGAGGACCCGGGATCTCTATCTAGCTGGCGGTACGTTGTGTCATCCATGCACCTGACGCATGCATTGAATCCGTGGACCACCTGCCCCGCGACATATCCGTAACCGAGAAAGTCGTGCACCGTCGTGAGCAGTGTGGCTATCATAGGGAAATATTCTTCCGCTGCGGCGTCCCACGTATTGGCAGGCGCATCCCATAGCATGGCTAGCTCCTCTTTCAGAAGCCCCATATACAGATTGATGTTGTTCCGTGGTTGTTTCGGCCCTTCAATTAGCATACTCATTTGAATGTACTTCCTCTTCATGCACAACCAGGGGGGAGGTTGTACATCCACACAAACACGGGCCAGGTGCTATGCGTGCTGCTCTGGCTGCCAAACGGATTGACTCCATCGGTGCTCGCGCCCAGCCTTATGTTCCTAGGATCGTCCCCAAATTCTGGGTACTCGAGGTTCAACACATTCCACTGGCTAGCATCCGAAGGGTGTCTCAACATCCTGTCCTTTTTCTTTTTCTCCGGATCATCTGCGTCATCTTCTCCCTTCCTCATCTCCGCGTGCCAGCGCATTAGCTTTGCTTGCTTAGGGTCCGCGAAATACCGCTGCAGACGAGGAGTGATCGGAAAGTACCACACCACCTTCCGAGGAGCTTTCTTCCCCTTCTTGTACCGACTGACGCCGCACTCTGGACATAAGGTAGACTCCGCGTGCTCGTTTCGATAAATGATGCAATCGTTCAAGCACACATGGTATTTCATGTGCGGTAAATCCAAAGGACAGACGATTTTCTTGGCCTCCTCGATACTAGTCGGACACATGTTACCTTTGGGAAGACGTTCGTTCCAGAATGACATGTTGTCGTTGAAGGATGTGTCGGTCATTTTGTGCTTTACCTTCATCTCCAGAGCCATGAGCGTTACTTCCAGGCGGGTATCCTCCGGCCTGCATCCTTCATAAAATGGAGTAACCGCGTCTACCTCCAGTTGATCCATCTTGGCTTTCTCTCGGGCGGCAGTTCTTGCGTTACTGGTCTGCTTGAGAAGCAGCTCTTGAAGATAAGGGTCATGCACCCAGTCCATTGACGATGGTCCATCGTCTTCATCTCCATGATCGTCATGATGACCTCCATCTTGATCTTCCTCATCATTAGGTCTAGGATCTCCTACATTGTGATCATGATCATCTCCGGGATCTTCTACATCCTGATCATGTCCGGGATCTTCTACATCCTGATCATGTCCGGGATCTTCTACATGGTTCTCACCTCCTTCCTTATTTCTTGAAATCCCATGGACAACTTCATAATCATCTTCATCGCCTTCCCACCGATAGCCATCCATGAAACCACGCATGAGAAGGTGATCCCGCACCATATCAGCTTTTTTTTTTGGTTTTTACCATATCGGCTTTAGGGTCCATAAGGCTCGTCAACTTGCATCTTCGACACGGACATCTTATCTCCTTTTGGTTATTTTTAATCATCTCGGCCGTCGCGGCTTTCAAAAACCTAGCCACAACGCCTTCGCTCATCATGCGAACCATGGTCGCCTGCGGGTATAGAGAAAATGGATATCTTAGTATACCAAAAGAAAATTTTGGCATGACCTTCCCCAAAAATAGGACATATGTATATGCGTAGTATGCCCATTATTCGCCGAAACGGAAATGAATCAACGTTTCGGCAAAATATTGGCAACTCGATCGCATTTCAAATCCCTGCAAACAAAAACATGCAACACATGCATGTGTGGAGAGGCTTCACATATATATACAAAACATGTGGAGGCTTCGCATACAACACGTACACATGCACGTGACGCTTCGCGCATGCACAACACATGTGGAGCTTCGCATAACATATATGCACACACACGTGTGTGTGCAAGACGATCGTAACCGGTCACACACAAAGCATAAAACCAACAAAGTTACCGATACGGCGAGACCGAGAGTGTTGGATGAGGAAAAAAGTTGAGATTGAGTAGGGTATTGAGCTATAGAAAGCTTCACCCTTACTTACCTATCAAGAAAATTAAGTTTACCAACTTAATTTGGGTGAATGGGGAGGTGAAAATGAGGTGGGGAGGAGGGGCAACACGACCAGATCCAGATTTGGTGGGAGGTGGTGGTGGAAGAGTGTTTGGGGAAAGTGGGTGGCACATGTGGGGGAGGGGGGAAAGCAGGAAATGGTCTCAGATTAGCGAAGGCGCACCACCTAGCAGTGCGCCACTGCTAGGGTGACGTAGCAATGGCGCACTGCTAAGTGGTGTGCCACTGCTGACCTGGTACCACCACCATCAACTCCTGCCCAACTTAGTAGTGGCGCACCTTCAGAGTGGTGCGCCATAGCTAGTAGTGGCGCACCACAGCAGTGCGCCATTGGTAAGGCTCCCATCTGTAAAGTGGCCCTGGCCACCTCCTAGTAGTGGCGCACCACTATGCAGTGCGCCATAGGGAGTCAAGACAGCAGTGGCGCACCTCAAGGCAGTGCGCCACTACTAGGTTGGGTAAAGAACCTAGGCACAGGCTGCCCTTTAGTGATGGCGCACGACAGAAGAGGTGCGCCACTACTACATTTTTAACAGTGGCCCACCACTTTCTGGTGCGCCACTGCTAAGTAGTAGTGGCGCACTGCCTTCCTGGTGCGCCACTAGCACCCATCTTATGGCTATGCCTTTTCCTAGTAGTGTGAGATACTGAAGTCCCCCAACAACACTGTGATACTCTGGCGCGTCCTCAGAAGAGAGAAGAGCACCATCCACAGAGGTCAGCTGATCCGAGGTGGACATAGGAGTCGTGGCAGGCTTACACTTAAGCATGCTAGCACGCCGAAGTAAGTCCTGAGAATACTTCTTCTGAGTAAGAGACATGCCAGTATCATCATGAGTCACTTCAAGACCAAGGAAATAATGCAGTTTGCCCAAGTCCTTCACAACAAAAGCAGTCCCAAGGGAAGAAACGAGGCGGTCAACAGCAGTAGCAGAAGAACTGACTAGGATGATGTCATCAACATATACCAGAAGATAGATAGTGATCTCTGGGCATTGAACAAGAAACAGTGACGTATCTTGTGGAGGGAATAAAACCATGAGCACGAAGAGCAGCTCCAAGCCGTGCATGCTAGGCACGAGGAGCGTGCTTGAGACCATACAAGGCCTTCACCAGGCGACACAAATGATCAGGTCGAGATGGGTAAGCAAATCCAGGAGGCTGACGCATGCACACCTCCTCTTCCAGAACACCATGAAGGAAAGCATTCTGAACATCCAAATGGCGAAGGGACCAACCTCGTGTGACTGTCAAAGAGAGCAAGATCCGAATGATGGTTGGCTTGACAACAGGGCTGAAGGTGTCTTCATAGTCAAGACCATAGCGCTGTTTGAACCCTTTCGCAACCAGTCGTGCCTTATATCGTTCAATAGACCCAGCAGCATGTTTCTTCACTTTGAATACACATTTGCAGTCGATGACATTGACACCTGTCCATGGCGGAACTAATGTCCAGGTATCATTCTTGAGAAGAGGCTGGTACTCGAGCTCCATGGCCTGCCTCCAATGTGGAATCTGCATGGCAGCAGAGTAATGGCGAGGCTCAGCAGTGGGATCAGCAACAGCCTGAGACAGACACACTGCAAGCCAAGCAACGGTCCCATCAGTGCGCTCCTTGGGATGAGAGATGCCACTCTTACTGCGCGTGTGAGGTCGAGAGACCACATGCGCAGCCAAAGGTGATGATGACGTTGTGGGTGGGGGCGTCGTGGAAGCAGACACCGGCGACGTAGTCGCAGGTGACAGGAGAGCCAGCGACGTAGTCGCAGGTGACAGAGGAGCTAGGGATGGAGGCCCATCCAGATGAACGGGCGAGGGTGGGCGAGGCATCGCCGAGGGCGACGTCCTAGCCGGGGAAGTGGGCGATGAAGGCGGATACGTCGCCGGGGCAATGGCCCAGGCGAGGGAGACACTGGGCGCGACCCGGTTGCAGGGGACACTGGGCCATGGGTTGATGCAGAGTGGTCTGGCGGTGAGGAGGCAACCACGGGATAAGGCGCGTGAGCGGGCAGCGGCACGGGGACCGAGGGAGCTGCATGAACCATGCAACGAGCCCCAAGATCGTCGTCAATAGTAGCTGGAGGAGGAACAGGTGAAGAACCATCCAATAGCTCAAGTCGAGCACCCCGCCCAACACCTGCACCATGGTTAGGCAATAAAACAGGAGAATACGAAACATCTTCAAAATGACCGGGCAAAGTAGAAGAAACCAAGGGTTGTGTATGTGCGGCTGGGAGGACTGTAGGAGCAAAAGGAAACAAGTTTTCATCGAATATAACATCACGAGAGATATACACACGATTAGATGGAACTAGTCTTTAACCCGTGCCTCCGCACGGGCTAGTTATTTTACGCGGTGTCACTTAGGTACTAAAATATATGTTGTGTTAATTAATCATGTAATTTTTAATACAATGTAGTTTATTAATATACATATGAGATATTAGAACTTAACCATTCAATATTTTACTTTGTTTTCCAAAAAAGGATGCCGATGAATATTGTACTGTATACTCCACCAAACTTGGCATTGTATCACAACTCCAATAAACCCTAAAAGATTACTAAATTAAATATGTGGAACAAAACCGAAAGTAGATGACCATCACTTGATAAACAAATCCTTCTTTTGTGAAAGCCCTGGATGAAAAAT
Organism: Lolium rigidum; assembly: GCF_022539505.1. Classification (NCBI taxonomy): domain Eukaryota; kingdom Viridiplantae; phylum Streptophyta; class Magnoliopsida; order Poales; family Poaceae; genus Lolium; species Lolium rigidum. The sequence continues at coordinate 179,767,391 of NC_061512.1, read as the reverse complement.
CAAATCTGATAGAAAAAGGGTTAGTTTGTCCAGTTTTGACATTGCCAGCTCACTCTTAGCGAGGTTCGGGTGTGCATGCGGTTATAGAGTGAAGTGTATGTGCTGGATGTGAACGTTTCCTTTTGTATTGTGTTTCTGAAAACAAAAAAATGAAACGTTAGCTATGTATGTTCTAAAAAATTGGAGTGCATTTTTTTTAATAGAAGACCATTCTTCCTCAATGGTTTTAACATGCATGGTTCTGAATAACTAATCACACATGAAAACAGAAACCAACATTATTTCTTTCACCCAAGAAATTGGGGATAATGCTATAAGATGCTAGATTTCTTTTCAGTGTTTTTAAATTACGTGTTTTACTCGATGCGATTCCTGATGAAGAAATATGGTATGTATAAGTGTGAGTAAACAGAAGTTAATCCCACCTGTTCACCTTATCTACTCCATCTTTTTAACCAAAATATTTGTCATGCAGAGCAAATAATATAACTTCAAGGTATAGCTAAAAGATATATGCCTGAGACTTTGCATATATTGGACCGTGGTGGGACATATATCCCCCTAATTTAAATTTGAATGCTGAAGAAGAAATCATGTAGTATCTGAGTGTATCCGATAAGAGCTAGTGGTACTTTTTTCATAAATAAATCTGGCCTTGTCGACATATTTTTTTGTTATATACGTACCTTGTCTAAAATTGCTGACAGTACCGAACCCTTGTCTCGTCCTTCATCCTTATAACTTGGATGATCGACTTTTAAGTCTTAATACTGGATGCACAGATGTTATGTGACTTCTGCAGGTTCAAAACATAGCATGTGAGTATATCCGATGAATGCTAGGGAAAGAAGAAAGGTAGGAGAATTTGTCGACTTTGGAGGAACCTTTCTCCGCATTCATACATGCATATCCTCAAGCGATAGTTTTACATATCACTTCTTTTTAAAGAACCTATATATCTTTGCTGAGAATGAGATGCACAAATAAGCATAATAAACTTTGTTATATCAACTCTAGACAATATCTCCAATAAATATAGTCATGTTTGAAACCTGTGTCACTCGTTAAATCACAGGGGTATCAGCTAACAGGACTACAGAAGTGCTAATATTTTCGTGTGACTCTAAAGAATTTTGGTGCACAACGCTTCTGTCTCGCCGGGCCTTGCGCCCATCGGTGAGCCCAAGACACACCTCTATCATTCCCCGTCATGTTTCTGCAGAGAAAATAGGAATACCGATCAGAATAGAAATCTTATTGTACAAAGCAGTTGGTCACACCGTATGAGTCGTGATGTCCTCCGCCGTGTGCCGTTCTCATCTTTTGACGGGCTCGCAGCTCCTCCTGTTAGTGGCCTCGTTCCGGTCTGCAACTCCTCTCACCGCTGCTGAAGTTCTTCTCTCCTGGGCACGCATCGAGTCACCGGTCGAGTTCAGCCGCCCATGGTCGCTGCACATCCCCACATGCCGTCGTGATGGTTATGCATGCTGGCATAGCGGCGACGTGGACCATGCTATTGTATCACATTGTAGCTCGCCGTCGAAGGTCATGCTGCAGATATAACCTATATGACACCATGATGAGATAATACTGAGTGTGAGGAGTGGTTTGTAAAATCAATCAGTACATCACCAGTTCGTACGTACTGCTGCATATGTAATTGATTGTCCTCAGTCATAGTATAAGGGAATATAGCTGACAATGAGATCAATCGGTAGTGGTTTAGCACAACACATCTGATTATTAGAGGGGGTGTTGCATACCTGAGATCACCGTATTTGCTGCTCAATTAGCCTACTACGGAGCAGATTTCCATGTCGTGTCAGATCACCAAAGATCAATTATGGGGCAATCTCTAGCTGGTGGTAGGACAGAGCATCAGGACCTGCACCTAATATCACCATAGTTACTGGTCGATTAGCTGAGTATATGATCGCTTTCAAGGCAGTGATGAATCGGGAGAGATGGCGCAAGGAGGCCACATGGAGGAAGATGAGGCCGTGCCCCTACTGGATGCCAAAATCAGATAATCCTAGGAGATTCGTTTTAGTTTTTGAATAACGTTGGCAAGCAGATATTACGGAGAGGCCGTATGGAACGTGCCAACCTAACTTTGTACGGTACATTAAAATCGCCAGTTTCTAGATTAATCCTAACCATAAATTCTAGATATAACAGTGTTAATTATTCTAATGATTTGGATTAACGTGGAGCCTTTTACGGTGCCTCCAATTAGTAAATATAAGATATAAGATATGAAGACACTTGTACCCGTTATGCACGGAACTATAGCCTAGAAACACACACTGTTTGGATCGGAACTCAAGTTTGCGACTGTTGTAAGGACGTAGGTGTGGCCAACACGTACATCCAAACACTTTAAGGAAGGTATAGTCAGGAGGTTCATGAAATAAAAGCTCAACAGGTGTTTTCATATTAAGGAGATGTGTACGAACCCTGTTAATTTGGAAACAAGCAGTAGTAAACGCGTCGCTCCAAAAAGAAAAGGAACAGATGCATGCGCAAGAAGAGTTATGCCAGTTTCAACTATGTGACGATGTTTACGTTTAGCAACGCCATTCTATTGGTGAGTATGTGGATAGGCTACATGATGAGAAATACCATGTTTCTGAAAGAAAGAACTAAGATTACGATACTCATCCCCCAATCGGACTGAACATGGACAATTTTTTCTTTGAGAAGATGCTCTACATGACTTTGGAATTGCAGAAAGACATCAAACACATCAGATTTGGGTTTAAGTAGATAAATCCATGTAAATCGACTATAACCATCAGTGAAACTGACATAATAGTCATGATCACTAACTGAAGTTTGGGTATGGCCCACACATCTGAATAAATAAGCTCAGGAGGAGTTTTTGCTACATAATTCGACACTGAAAAAGTTAACTGATGACTCTTGCCTTGTTGAAAGGCATCACAAACTGCAGGTTCCTTATTACTAGACACAAGTGGGAGATCATGACGACAAAGCACATGGCGAATGATGGGAGTGGCTGGATGACCAAGGCGAGAATGCCAATGCCATGATGACGCTCACACAACACTGAGCACATGGGGGTAGCATGCCATCAAGGGAGTAAAGACCATGGCGACTCCAACCTCTAAGAAGAACGTCCCGGGTGACTCGATCCTTTACAAAAAAATGAAAATGGTGAAACTCAACAAAGACATCATTATCAAGAGTGAGCTTTTTAACAGATAGTAAATTACGAGTGACTGAGGGAACACAAAGGACATTGCGGAGATGAATAGACTTAGAGGTACGTGTAAGGAGGGATGCCTAGCCAACATGGGGATGTGCATACCTGACCCATCAGCGGTGCGAACCTGGTCGTGGCCGGTGTAGGACTCCCGCGGGTGAAGGTGAGAGAGCTCATGGGTCAGATGATTCGTAGCACCGGTGTCCATATACTAGGTGGGATCAAACATGGTAGGATGAAGTAGAGCCCTGTGTCGCCAAGGCCGCTTGTTTCTCATTACCACGACCATCATTGCCAATACCAAGGAAGTCTTGCTTGAACCACCGATGACTGCGTGATGCAAGATGACCCTCGATGCCACAGAGCTGGCAGGGGACCTTAGCACCGCAGGCCGGGCACTGCCAGGCATGGCCACACCCGCCGGTATTGCTGTTGGGGCGGGGTGCAGTGGCAGGCTGACGAGGCGACAGAGGTGGCCCGCCCGCTAGGCGCGGCTGCTGCGCGGGACGACTGCCACCACAAAAGGTGGCATTGGCCGACGCATCAGAAGAGGCGCCATCAGGATGAAGCTTCAGGCGACGTTGCTCGGTGTTGAGGAGACGCGCATAGAGTTCGCGAGGCAGGATCGGGGTGTCCCGGCCATTGATGTTCTCCACGAGAGCCTCATACTCTTCATCAAGCCCATTGAGAATGAAGGAGGTGAACTCCTCGTCGCGGAGAGGCTGCCCGATGGAGGAAAGAGTATCTGCCATCTCCTTGACTTTATTGTAGTAGGCGGTGACGGAGGAGTCAAGCTTCTTGATTTCACCAAGTTTGGTGCGGATCGCCATAGACCGAGCCATAGACTGCGAGGAGAAGCTGGAATCCAGGATTCCCCAAGCATCCCTCGATGATGTAGCAAACACAACCATACCCGCCACGGATGGAGTGAGCGAGGACTGTATTGCACCAAGGATAGCTTGATCCTGAGCAACCCAAAGGTGATGCGCAGGATTGTTGATCATCATCGGGGCACCATCATCTGTTGTCACATGAAGAACAGAAGGAGGACACGATAACGTGCCATCAACGAACCCTTTAAGGTAGTGGCTGCGCAGGAGAGGCAACACTTGGGCACATCACAACAGATAGCTATCGGCGTTCAGCTTGACCATCAGGAGATGAGCGAAGTGAAACAGAGCAGCAGACGCGGCAGGGCCGACGTCGGGTACAGCAGCAGGGGTCAGTTCAGCCACAGGCGGCGGTGGCGGCGGCGAGTGCGGCCCATACGCCATGGTCGGCATGCCATAGAACAGGGGCTGACCGTAAAGGCCAGCACCGTAGGGCACCAGGGGCGCCGACGACACCGGCAGCGGTACAGGGGCACCAACGACACCATAGGGCACCGGCGGCGATACAGCAACACATCTCAACAATCTATGTTCATTCGTATTATTTCGCGGAAAAACGATATTCTTTGCGGTTAATGCAAAAAAAATGTCTCGCAAAAGTCTTATTTTTAGCACCAGAAGATTTTATCTTTTTTAGTTTTTACACAGCTGGAACGACAAATCAACTTTTTATGGAAAGACTTTGTGCGTATTTAGCATGTGTAGATGTACGAATTAACTTTTTGTTTAGTTTTTTTTTGACAATTTAAAATATATTAATTATGCATTTCAAAATAAAGGAAGCATATGCCGCGTGAGAACCAAAACATCGCTCCAATAATGATTGATTTCTTTCAAAAATGCGAATCATTTTTTAAAATATGCAATTGCACGTTGTCCCTGGTCTCTTTGCTATTGCTATTTTACTATTCAATAATGTTATTTTTATGGCTTATATCGTCGGAATTCAGTTCAGCTTCGGGTGCATATTTCCCATCTACCCAAAAAACATATATGTAATTGTGAATTTTTTTTAACAAAAAACTAGACTTTAACCCGTGCCTCCGCACGGGCTAGTTATTTTACGCGGTGTCACTTAGGTACTAAAATATATGTTGTGTTAATTAATCATGTAATTTTTAATACAATGTAGTTTATTAATATACATATGAGATATTAGAACTTAACCATTCAATATTTTACTTTGTTTTCCAAAAAAGGATGCCGATGAATAGTGTACTGTATACTCCACCAAACTTAGCATTGTATCACAACTCCAATAAACCCTAAAAGATTAGTAAATTAAATATGTGGAACAAAACCGAAAGTAGATGACCATCACTTGATAAACAAATCCTTCTTTTGTGAAAGCCCTGGATGAAAAATCAAATCTGATAGAAAAAGGGTTAGTTTGTCCAGTTTTGACATTGCCGGCTCACTCTTAGGGAGGTTCGGGTGTGCATGCGTTTATAGAGTGAAGTGTATGTGCTGGATGTGAACGTTTCCTTTTGTATTGTGTTTCTCAAAACAAAAAAATGAAACGTTAGCTATGTATGTCCTAAAAAATTGGAGTGCATGTTTTTTAATAGAAGACCATTCTTCCTCAATGGTTTTAACATGCATGGTTCTGAATAACTAATCACACATAAAAACAGAAACCAACATTATTTCTTTCACCCAAGAAATTGGGGATAATGCTATAAGATGCTAGATTTCTTTTCAGTATTTTTAAATTACGTGTTTTACTCGATGTGATTCCTGATGAAGAAATATGGTATGTATAAGTGTGAGTAAACAGAAGTTAATCCCACCTGTTCACCTTATCTACTCCATCTTTTTAACCAAAATATTTGTCATGCAGAGCAAATAATATAACTTCAAGGTATAGCTAAAAGATATATGCCTGAGACTTTGCATATATTGGACTGTGGTGGGACATATATCCCCCTAATTTAAATTTGAATGCTGAAGAAGAAATCATGTAGTATCTGAGTGTATCCGATGAGAGCTAGTGGTACTTTTTTCATAAATAAATTTGGCCTTGTCGACATATTTTTTTGTTATATACGTACCTTGTCTAAAATTGCTGACAGTACCGAACCCTTGTCTCGTCCTTCATCCTTATAACTTGGATGATTGACTCTTAAGTCTTAATACTGGACGCACAGATGTTATGTGACTTCTGCAGGTTCAAAACATAGCATGTGAGTATATCCGATGAATGCTAGGGAAAGAAGAAAGGTAGGAGAATTTGTCGACTTTGGAGGAACCTTACTCCGCATTCATACATGCATATCCTCAAGCGATAGTTTTACATATCACTTCTTTTCAAAGAACCTATATATCTTTGCTGAGAATGAGATGCACAAATAAGCATAATAAACTTTGTTATATCAACTCTAGACAATATCTCCAATAAATATAGTCATGTTTGAAACCTGTGTCACTCGTTAAATTACAGGGGTATCAGCTAACAGGACTACAGAAGTGCTAATATTTTCGTGTGACTCTAAAGAATTTTGGTGCACAACGCTTCTGTCTCGCCGGGCCTTGCGCCCATCGGTGAGCCCAAGACACACCTCTATCATTCCCCATCATGTTTCTGCAGAGAAAATAGGAATACCGATCAGAATAGAAATCTTATTGTACAAAGCAGTTGGTCACACCGTATGAATCGTGATGTCCTCCGCCGTGCGCCGTTCTCATGTTTTGACGGGCTCGCAGCTCCTCCTGTTAGTGGCCTCGTTCCGGTCTGCAACTCCTCTCACCGCTGCTGAAGTTCTTCTCTCCTGGGCACGCATCGAGTCACCGGTCGAGTTCAGCCGCCCATGGTCGCTGCACATCCCCACATGCCGTCGTGATGGTTATGCATGCTGGCGTAGCGGCGACGTGGACCATGCTATTGTATCACATTGTAGCTCGCCATCGAAGGTCATGCTGCAGATATAACCTATATGACACCATGATGAGATAATACTGAGTGTGAGGAGTGGTTTGCAAAATCAATCAGTACATCACCAGTTCGTACGTACTGCTGCATGTAATTGATTGTCCTCAGTCATAGTATAAGGGAATATAGCTGACAATGAGATCAATCGGTTGTGGTTTAGCACAACACATCTGATTAGAAGAGGGGGTGTTGCATACCTGAGATCACCGTATTTGCTGCTCAATTAGCCTACTACGGAGCAGATTTCCATGTCGTGTCAGATCACCAAAGATCAATTATGAGGCAATCTCTAGCTGGTGGTAGGACAGAGCATCAGGACCTGCACCTAATATCACCATAGTTACTGGTCGATTAGCTGAGTATATGATCGCTTTCAAGGCAGTGATGAGTCGGGAGAGATGGCGCAAGGAGGCCACATGGAGGAAGATGAGGCCGTGCCCCTACTGGATGCCAAAATCAGATAATCCTAGGAGATTCGTTTTAGTTTTTGAATAACGTTGGCAAGCAGATATTACGGAGAGGCCGTATGGAACGTGCCAACCTAACTTTGTACGGTACATTAAAATCGCCAGTTTCTAGATTAATCCTAACTATAAATTCTAGATCTAACAGTGTTAATTATTCTAATGATGCGGATTAACGTGGAGCCTTTTACGGTGCCTCCAATTAGTAAATATAAGATTTCACATTTACATCTCAACAATCTATGTTTGTTCGGACGGTTTGCGAAAAATCAATATTTTTGATGGTAGATGGCAAAACAAAACATGACTCACAAAAAGCTTTATTTTTAGCACCAATTTTATCTTTTACACAACTCAAACGATAAGTCGATTTTTCATGGATGATGTACATGTGAATTTTTTGTTTGGATTCTTAAACTTTAAAATGTATCAAAGATGTAATTCAAAATAAAGGGAGCATATGCACCTGAGAGCCAAAACATCACTCTAATATATCACCCACAAGTGAAGTTCAAAATGTACACATAAAGGATGCGCTAAGCTGCCTGCCTTTTTTTTTCGAAATGGGGGATGTGCCCCAGCCTTTGCATCAAAAAAGATGCATACGGCTGCTTTATTATCTTATTCAAGTCCAGTTTTAACCTTATTACAACTCAAGTCTCATGTCAAGTTGATCTGAAAATCAACCAACGCAAGAAAAATAAAGCAAAAGACAAAGCGGCATCACAAAGTGATCCTATGATCAAGCCGCCACCCACACCGGCTGAAGAAATCCCGTGCTACCGTCTCCAGTCGGTTGCACCCATACTCCAAGACATCCCGCTGCTCCTCGGACTGGAGATAAGACCACATACGGATCCAGTGAATAACCATAGGGAGAACCTGCAAGAAAGGTTGTTTTGTCGGTTTGTTAAAAACAGTATCATTGCGCATATTCCAAATAGCCCAAAGAACAGTGCAGACTCCCACCCTAATTTGAACCAAATCCTTCTTGGCAATACCGCTTAACCAATTACCAAAGAGATTTGTAATTTTTTTGGGGGGCCAAACTGAAAGTCATAAAAATACTGCGCCATATGATTTTAGCTAAGGGACATTCAAAAAACAAGTGCTGGATAGATTCATCTTTGTCACAAAAAGCGCATTTCTTACAGCCTTGCCATTTACGCTTAGCGAGATTATCTTTTGTTAAAATAACTTTATGATGCAGGAACCACATAAAAATCTTGATTTTTACTGGCACTTTATCTTCCAAATATACTTTTTGAGGTACTTTGTGTCATCGTCTAACAAATCAAGGTACATTGATTTGACAAGTAAAAGCACCCGAATTTGTAAGATTCCAAACGAAAACATCCTTATCATCAGATAATTGAACATACATTAAACGATGCACTAGCTCTAACCAAAGCGCCCACTTGTTGGGTGTTAGAGTTCTCCAAAATGTTATCTGGAGTGGTTGATTTTGTAGGACATCGGCCACCGAAACTTGTTTTCGGTCAACTATATTATAAAGAGTCGGATATTTCTGAGCTAAAGGAACGTCACCTATCCACGTATCTTCCCAAAACATAGTATCTTTGCCATGTCCAACTTTAAACGATCCCCGGCTGAAAAACTCTTCTTTAACTTTCATCAAACCTTTCCAAAAGGGTGAATCAAAGGGTTTAGCTGTAACCTGTGATAAGGTTTTAGAATTTAGGTACTTGTTTCGCAATAATTACTGCCATACCCCATCTTCGTTTATTAATTTAAACAACCACTTACTAAGGAGACATCTATTTTTTAACTCTGAAACTTCAATCCCTAAACCCCCTGGTCCTTCGGTCGGCATATAATGTTCCATCTAGATAACCTATATTTTCGCTTATGCCCATCACTTTGCCAAAAGAAACGTGATCGATAGAAGTCTAGCCTCTTCCTCACCCCCACTGGTATCTCAAAAAATGAGAGCATAAACATTGGCAAACTTGTTAGCACTGAATTGATAAGAATTAATCGATCCCCATAAGATAAAAGCTTCCCTATCCAACTACTCAATTTTCCTTCGAATCTATCCTCAATAGGTTTCCATTCGCTATTTTTTAATTTCCGAAAGTAAATAGGAATGCCTAAATATTTAAAAGGAAAAGAACTATTCTCACAGCCAAAAAGAAACTTGTATTGGTCTACCACCTCGGTGGCCTGACCAAAACAAAAAAATCTCACTTTTATTAAAATTGATCTTAAGCCCAGACAATTGTTCAAACATACACAAAATCAGCTTCATATTCAGCGCCTTTGCTAAATCTTGCTTCATAAAAATAATGTTATCATCCGCATATTGAAGAATAGACACCCCGCCGTCGACTAAATGTGGTATGAGCCCATCCACTTGGCCATCCTCTTTGGCCCTATTTATAATAATTGCTAACATATCAGTGACAATGTTGAAAAGGGTCGGGGATAAAGGGTCTCCTTGTCTGCTCCCCTTACGCGTTTGGAAATAATGCCCAAAATCGTCATTTACTCTAACACCAACACTACCACGACTCACATAATGCTGAATCCATTGACACCACTTCGGGTCAAAGCCTTTCATACGTAAAGCTTGCTGTAGAAAATCCCAATTAACTTTATCATATGCCTTTTCAAAATCTAATTTAAGAAGAACCCCATCCAATTTATTTCTATGCAACTCGTGAATCGTTTCATGAAGAACAACCACACCCTCCAAAATATGTCTCCCGGGCATAAAGGCTGTTTGCATCGGCCTGACCACCTTGTGTGCGATCTCGCTTACACGATTGGTGCCCACCTTTGTGAAAATCTTAAAACTTACATTAAGGAGACAAATAGGTCGATATTGTTGAATTTGTAATGCATTTTCTTTTTTTGGGAGAAGAACAATGGTTCCAAAGTTGAGGTGAAATAAAGGTAATTCACCCTTTTGAAAGGCCTGAAACAATCTCATAATATCTATTTTGATTACATCCCAGAAAGTTTGGTAAAATTCGGCCGGAAACCCATCTGGCCCCGGCGCCTTATTCTTTTCCATTTGCATTATCACATCATACACCTCTTGTTCGGTGAAATCAGCCGTTAAAATTTTATTTTCTTCAAAGATTATATGAAGCTCGTCCGTAATTTTTGGTGGGGAGAGGATGAGAAGAAAAGAAAGGTACATTGGGCAGCGTGTGAGACATACTGACTAGCCCTAAAGACTTGGTAGGTGTAGGGTTCAAAGATACTGCCTTAATGAATCAAGCCTTACTTTCTAGACATTGTTGGAGAATAATTACTAAACCAGACAACTTATGTGCAAGATTGCTGAAATCTATCTATTACCCTCGTGGCAATATTTTGGATATTGTTTTCAGGCAAGATGCTTCACTATCTTGGCATGGGATCGAGCATGGTCTTGAGCTGGTTAAGGAGGGATTGATCACTAGGATTGGCAACAGAAAGAATGTGAACATTTGGAGAGATAACTGGATACCGAGAGACTATAAGATGAAAGCCACCCCAGGAAAAACAAAGTCAAGAATTCGGCGTGTAAATCAACTGTTGAAACCGGATGGTAAATCATGGTATGAGACCCTTGTTAATAAAGTTTGCTACATGCAAGATGCCGATTGGATCCTAAAATTAAAACTGCCCGTAACGCCTTGTGATGACTTCGTGGCTTGGCATTACGAGACGTCTGGGATCTTTTCGGTGAAGAGCGCCTACAGATTGGTATACAACCTGAAGAACAATGTAAGGTGGAGAGCGGGTAACAGTGAGAACCCGGACAATAGCAAGACGATCTGGGAGGTTATTTGGAAGGCCAATGTCCCAAAAAAAGGTGAAAATATTTGGATGGAGAGTGGCATGTGATAATCTTGCTACTATGAAAAACAAATTCAAAAGAACGCTTGCAACAATCAGCACTTGTACCTTAAGTGGAACAGAAGAAGAGAGTTCCTTGCACGCGACAATCAAATGTACCAAAGCGAGAGCCTTGGGACTTTAGATGAGGAATCGCTAGCAGTTACCTCCGGAACGAGCCTTCTCTTATTCGGGCATAGACCGGCTGCAAATCCTTTTCATGAATGTTGAAACTGTTCATAGAAGCGAAATATTAATGATGCTCTGGAGGTCTTGGCACCTCAGGAATGACCGTATACCATGGGGAGGGGAAGGAAACTATTGCAAGATCTTCGGCTTTCCTTCTAGGCTACGACAGCTTCCTCCAAAACCCGAACATTAACTTTGATCAAGATTTGTCTAGTGGCCCTTCTGTGTGTAATACTAATTTTCCTACTTCGATAAAAGATTTTCCCATGAGTAAACAAGGACAACCAAGCCTTTTGGAGCCCTCCGAGAAGTGGCGAGTTGAAAGTCAACGGAGACGCTGCCTTTTGCATTTTGTCCTAGGAATCAGCCTATGGTATTGTGTTCCGTGATCATCACGGATCAATTACCCTTGCAGCAAGTCTGATCGGTGGCAAGTGCTGAAGCACCGAAGAAACTGAAGCTCAAGCAATCTGTGAGGGCATGAACCTAGCGGTAGCTCAAAATCTGATACCTATGATACTGGAATCTGACTGCGTGGTGGCAGTGTCTACCGTCAATAGTCTGATCCCGAAGTCTCGATGAGCTAGCAGGCTTATAATAACATTGAGGTCTTCAAAAGGATCACGCCCGCATGTGTTGTTTCTAAAGTTGGGAGAAAATGTAATGGAGCTGCCCATAATTTAGCTCAAGTTGCTAGGAACAGGAATAGTAGCAGTATTTGGTATGCTCCAGTTTCAGTGGCTGTTAGGGAGTTATGTAATCATGAATCTGTGAACTCTTGTGAGCTATGATAAAGTTTTCCCACCTCAAAAAAAAAGAAAGATGCGCTAGGCATAGAAATAGCCGCAACGTACTTTAACATTTATGTCCCCTACCTTTTGGGAGATCAACCCTATAGTTTTAAGCTTCCCCATTTAAAATGTAAGGCCTATTGCTTTGGCCCCGACCTTCTTGATACCCACAACAAATATGAAACCATGGTCATTTGCCCCTACTCTAAAGAGTATTTCACCAAAAATCTCTCACCATGCATATAAAAAATGCTATTGCAACAAAATCCTTTTGATATATGGATAGAGTCTAAGCTTTAATTCTCAATGTTTTCTAAAGAATGCAAGTGGTTGTGCTTTCTGCATTAAGACTGCCCCTAAGTCATTACCAAAAGTATCTATCTCTAGGATGAAGGGAAGAGAAAACTAAGGTAATGCTAGAACAGGTGGTGTTGATATTAATCATTTGAAAGCAGCTTCTTGTTATATGTTCCATTTAAATCCAGTTTTCTTCAAATCTTCATGTAAGGGCTTGAAAATTACCACAGATCTATTCATAAATCTCATGTACTATCCACTTATAGTCTCAAGAATCCTCTCAGTTGTGTGATTGTAGTTGGAGTTTTCCAAGTGACAATATCTTGAATTTTATGTTTTCAAAAAAAAATATCTTGAATTTTACTTGGATCAATTTGAACTCATGCAGCTGATATAATATGACCTTGATATTCAAAATTCCTCAATATTGTAATCTACAAATGTGTAAAATTTCAGAACGAAATATGTTGTATTTTGGACTCAGCAAAATTAACAAATCTTGATTTCATCATTGATGAATAGTAGTGAACAGTACACTATAATCCAGATTTTGTCATTTTGTGAGATTTTGTCATTTTTACTGAGGGCAAAATACAACATATTTCAATCTGAAAATTTACACACTGATAGAGTTCAACATTCTCTACGTCTACGTATTTGTTTTCAAATTTTTCTAGAACTATAAAATCAAAAGTTTTGAAGTTTTTGAGAAAAAAGGAACCGGGCTACATGTAGCACGGGCTACAAAACAGGTTTTCCTAGATTAGTATATTATCGAAGAATACTATTATAAACTATCTCTTTTTTTTCGAGAGTACGCCAAAGGCGTACCATATCTTTATAGAAGGCAGAGGTTTGAATACAAGAACGGCACCACTCGCTACAAGCAACGAGGGTAACCCCACACAACACTGGCTACAGACCAAACAACTACAACACAAAGCACCTGTCCTAAGCAAAGAACCAAACCACGTCTCGACCGACGCCAGGCACCTCCGTAGAAGAACAACTCCAGAAAGGCCTACCTTATCAACGCACCATCCGAAGGAGATCGATGGCGGGACTTGGTCGGACCCAAGAAGCTGTCCTCAAGAACATGCCAGCAAAGGCGTGCATAGCGCCTTGGAAAACTGCCGCGGACCGTTGCGCCACCGGAAAAGAGCCTCAAGGAACCTCTGCATCGTGTCTTCCCGCACGAAGCTCTCAACAGAGTCACGACGTCGACGATGTCGACGACGCTGCCATCGTGCCGATCCGCACCGGATCGAGGCTTTTGCCCGTAGACACCCGAACTCCAAGGGTAGGGAGATGCCGACACTCCACGGCGACGCCTCCAAGGAGGGGAACGACGCCCACGGGCGCCGTCGCCACCGGCCCAACCTTAGCTGGGCAAGACTTTCGTCCGAGTCATCGATCATCTCCGAAGCCCCAAAGCAAGGGCAGAGCGCCTTTGAGCCTCTCACCGCTGCCGCCACAGCGCCTCAACGATGAAGTCGCAAAAAACTGCAAGCCACGCCGACACACCCCGCAATGCCGAAGATCCGGTCAACCTCCATCTCCACCTCCAGCCCGACCAGGCACCGCAACCTCCATGCTCCCCTCCAGCCGGAGCAACGCTGCCCGCGGTGGACCTCGCCCACTCCAGGCGCCCACCCACGTCCAGGTTGCCCCAGCCCAGCAGGCCCAGATCGGACCTGAAGCCCAGATCTGGCCCGCACTCCATCCTCCTCTCTCCGCCGCCGGGCGACACAGACCTCGCCGGGCTCGAGGCGGCGGACCTCTGCTCGCCGAGGCTCTCCCCGGCCGAGCTTCTCCGCGCCGCCACCTCCCGCACCGGCCACGCCCAGCGCCGCCCCGCACCGCTCCACTGCAGATCTCGGCGACATAGACCTCGCCGGACTCGAGGCGGCGGACCTCTGCTCGCCGAGGCTCTCCCCGGCCGAGCTTCTCCACGCCGCCACCTCCCGCACCGGCCACGCCCAGCGCCGCTCCGCTCCGCACCGCTCCGCCATCCGCTGCAGACCTCGCCGGACTCCGCCATGGCGCCGTGCCGCCTCCCTCCCCGGACCTCCGCCGCGCGTCGCAGAGCCCGCAAAGCCCCCGCGCCGCCGCCCACACTTGCCCGCCGCGCCGCCCATGGCGTCCCGCCGCCGCACGAAGGGGACCCGCCGGGGCGCGCCCGCCATCTTTGATGGCCAGGCGTGGCCGCCACCGCCGGCCCTGGCGGCGGCAGCGGCCGGAGGAGGAGATTCAGCGGCTGCTCTAGGGTTTGGCGTGGGGAGCCTCCGGAGCCGCCCGTGCGTGGCGGCCCGGGAGGGGGAGTACACCATCTTATTATTATAAACTATCTCAGAAGGAGAGAAGAAATGTTATTCATGAACTTTTGAAATGTGGCAGGTGCGTATCTTAAGCCAAGTGGCATCACAAGGTGTCATAATGGCCAGAGTGTGTCCCCAAAGCAGGAATACTGATATCATCCTCATGCATCCTGATTTGATGGTACCCAAACATCGAGAATATTGTTGCTCATTTCCTTTCATCCAACATAATTTCTTCTATTACTGGGATTGGGTAATTATTTTTATTAGTGCATAAAATTGTTTGGAATCAGTGCACAGTCAATATGTGTTGTCCTTTTTTGTTACTGGTAGTGTTGGTAAAGAGTGGTAGTGTTGGTAAAGAGTAGTACTGTTGGTAAAGAGTAGAGACTAGAGCTATGTCTGATTTCCTTGTTTTTGAGCAATTCCTTGATCATATTGTTCACTTTTTTTTAAGTAGTGGCATTCTATAAGGCCTCATGTTTAAAGGATTTTTTCTTTCTTTCAATAGGATTTTGTCTCCGAAGAGATGGCTCCGAAGAAGAATGCGAGCCTTTGTTGCATTGGAAAATCCTTCGTGGGGTCCCACACCTCTTCAAAGTGACACATCTTTCTCCCATGGAACGAAATATGGGAATACAGAATACATATTTGTCTCCATGTTCTTCGAATATTGATGTCTGCAATTGCACATGTGAAAGTATCTACACTACCAGAAAAAGACATAGAAGTGACATGCGTGTTTCCGCACTACTAGAGGTAGAGGCCGACATCACCATTATACAGCCACTGGTAATGTGGACCACTGACGGCGCCAAATACTTCATAGGAAGGATGCAACATTGACGACAAAATTGATTTTCAACTGTATCTGGTAGTTGTTGATCTGACGATCAGGGCATGGCGGCGACATGACAGGAGCGACCAAAAAATGCTATTTACGTCACCAGTGCTTCAAGTCTACAAATAATAAACAAAACAAGGGCGTCAACACTAATGTGACGGTGATGTGTCTACATAACAGGCGGCTATCAATTCTAGTGTTCCTCTGGCGGACTTCATTTCATATGAACTATCATATGAACTACTGTGAGTATATTGATGCTGATGGCCTAGATATAAGTTGTTTATCATTACTAGTTCACTAATAATAACCATATTTTCTCTCTCGTTGCCATTAGTTAATTAGTGCTAATGAATATTATTTTCCTGATCGGCTCTGATAGTGTAATTTGTGACGTGCATCCGAATCATGTTCGTCGTTCTATTTTCTAAACATCGACATTCATATTTTGTTTGAATGTCACTAGTTATGATTTTCAAATTTAAAAGTAATCCAATATTTTCCATTTAAATACAGTTTAGGGAGGGGTATGTACAAAAGCAGATGTTTCATAGGGATACAAATTCAAAAAATATGCCAAAAATTCTCCCTCCCTTCTTTATTATGAGACGTTACGTCTTATAAAAATAGAGGAAGTAACAATTTGTAACATAACTGTTTAAATCCAATAGTTAAGTTTGTAACTCAACAATGGTACTTACTTTTACGTGGAACTAGCAGTGTGGCCCTCGCAAATGCGAGGACATCCCCTTTATTTTTCCAAAAGTGGCACTTTCCATTGAAGAAAATAATATAGTTTCATTGTAGTTTGTGTTGTAATCCATTGATATTTTCTCTAATAGTTTTAATTGTTTATTCTCATTTCAATGTGAATATGGCTAGGTATCCCTATCCCCGAGTATGGTTGATTTGCATCCTAGAGCAGAGTTAGAATTGTACAATGGTCTTATCTTAGTCTTATCTTAGGAATGCCACATAAGATAATTGCTGAGTTGGAGGAGAGAGAAACAAAAAAAGATCTTTGCCTTCTCTTGGCTAAGAGATCATCTCTTAGCACAATATGTCTCACCATATTTTTAGGAATACACGAGGCTAAAGATAAGACTAAAAAATAACCCATTGTATACCATGTTTTGTTGTCATATCAAAAGGCATAAGATAAGACTGTCTTATCAACCATTGTACATGCCCTAAACATTTGTATCTCCTTATATGTGTTATAACTAAAATTAGAAACCCATTTATTTTGACCAGTTTGCTCAAACATACATATTTATTGATCAATATTTTTTTCAACTTATGATACGCTTATTGACCTTTCCATTTCCACCACTATGTAGCTAGCTTTGCGAGCGAAGTTTTTTTTTTATTGTAGGGGGAGACGATAGTAGTTCGTTTTCTACATAATTTCCATCCATTTGATGGGAGATCCAAACTGGTAGATGTACATGTAGATTGGCATGTATTTGAACCCTGTCTACTCAATAATATATTTGGAATTGGCGATAGCTTCCCTCCGGCGAAAATATTCTACGAACTGTCAAGACTTTTCTTCTTGGTTGTGTAAAATTACCGGTAGGCACCAAAATTACTGGCCAGTATTTTGCCCGAGATATTCAAAACAAATTCATAAATTCTTTCAAAATTACCTTAAATTATTTATATTTGACCAAATTATGTTAATACCGGTAAATTCCGTCCACTGTGAAAAAAATGATGTAAGATCCAATCGGGTAGATTTATATGTGGATCAACATGGATCATACCCTATCTTTTGAATATTATATTTTGAATTCGTGGTAGCTTTTGTCGGCTTAAAAAAACTCTATGGCAGTCAAGTTTTTTTTTCGGAAGGGTAAAAATATCTCTAGGTACAATTATTTTTCGTTCTTCGCAATATCAGAAATACTGGAAAGTATTCCGCCCGATATATTCAAAAGAAAATTAGAAATTCTTTCAAACTTTCCCAAAACTATTTAAATTGGAGGAAATTATATTAATACATGCAAATTTAGTCGGGTAGAAAAATATCGGTTGTAGCCGGTAAAACCGATTTCTGCCTAAGTTTTGGAAATACCAGCCGATAAAAAACTTGCATACATTACATATATACTATATGAATCAGTTCGTTTTCAGCTTATTTTATCACATCGGCAGTGTAACCATCGTCTAGCTAACATTCCCTAATTTTCTTTTTGTTGAACGGACGTGCCCCTACCATACAATCTACATTCTTTGGTAAAATCTTAATTTCTCCTCTTATGTTGAACACGATTCATTGTAAGAAAAGAAATTAGTTGTTTCTTGTTTTTCCTTATATTATGTTGAACAGACCAACTTGAAAGCTACACCTTTATCATATGAAAACAAATCATCAACAAACGCTTTTTTAATCGCAGCTATTATTTTGATGGTTTGACCTAAGTTTTAGTTTATCTAACACATTCGGCTAGTATCGTACATGTTGTGCATCGATCGGATACTTAAACTGACAATTTCTCTATGTACGTGAAACAGTCCAAGTTTGGCACGTATTTTTTAGAATTTTTTCCGTTTCCATATATAGAACACGTCTATATAATACGCGTTAATTTGGCACGGGAACTTTCTTTTGCGATCAATTTTGATGCTAGTACATATTGATCTGCTTTAAATATTTTCTTTTGTCGATTAGTTTTGAGCCAAGCTTCCTGGTCGCACTTTTAACACGGTAGCTTCTCTTTTGCCGATGAGTTTTGAAGCTAAAAAAAGCTAGTACGTACATATTAATGTGCTCTAGATTTTCCTTTTGTTGCCAATCAATTTTGAGCTAGCTGTCCGGCCGTGCGTCCAACATGGGTGACCTGTCACGTTTCCCTGGTGACCGTATACGTTTTTCATTGACGGTCAGATGCACATCTACATATCATGACATGTATATCTCACGGTCAGATGCACATCTACATATCATGACTTATTTTTGGGGGCATCTCCCATGGATAGATGCACATGTTCTTCTGATATGGCATGTCACATAAAAGAAGAGATAAAAGGCAGGTTTAAATAAATCTGTAGGCACGTGCAAGACTCCTATTTCTGTTAACCTTGCACATCTTGGTTTTTCCTTTGACATGTAACGATAAGTCTAAATAAGCTTATTCAGCCGCAAACAAAAGTTACGCAATACCTAGTTAAATCTTAGCCGTAAATTATAGATCTAACCGCTAAAATTAATTTAGATGATGTGGATTAACGTGGTGGCTCTATTATACATCCGCATTTTGCTTTTAGTATATAATAGATAGATAGATAGATAGATTGTTCAACTTTCAAAGAAAGACAAAAGGAAAGTTTTAAGCACCACAACTTCAAATTGATCGTGTATCTTCAGTACTGTGAGAAGCTTTTATGTAGAGGAGGCTCGTAATATTTTGTCTGCAATTAATAAGATTCATGTTTGATAAGCACTATCACGCATGTAGAGCATACATAGACGTTCAGATAGTTTAGCATTAACAAAGAACAAGCTAACCAAGGGATATATAAGTATTGTCATGACATGAATCACGAATCACCTAAACCTAGTAGTATCAAAATAGGTTTACTATACCTATTAGCAGCAAACATATCATCTCTGTCCACGAGCCAAGAAAACACAACTTGCATATAGCAAGTGTTACACAATCCGGCTTTCCTGGTTTGTTCACCTTCCGGTTGCCAAAACGCTTCGTATGGATATTCATGACGCGCTGCTAGAGCAAGGAGGGCAACAGTGCAGAGTGTTTCAAGCGTTCGGCAAATCTATGTGGAGCACGAACCAATTTTCCCAAAAATCAAAGCATACGCCATTTTTTCGCATTATAGTTAAGAAAGAACGAATAGTTTCCCTTTTCCTTACAAAACTTGAAAGACCTTGAGTTCAGTTTGCTGGGACATGCAGGCATTGAGCTTTTACTTAAGACATGAAACGTTCGCTAAGCCGGCCTTCTAGAGACATGGACGATCAACGCGTCTTCTTAGTACGGACACAACTGTCGTCCGGGTAAAACGAGGTCACCTCGAAATTATGTATTAACCGTACGTTAAGTACTCTACTCGCCCTCCGCCGGCCACCAAAGCTGCAGCTAGCGAAGCAGTCAAGCAGATTGCTGCTGTATTGGCCGTTGCAGCGATTGGGTTGGTGCTTGCATGCGTACGCCACGCTGACGCCGGCGTGTGCGTGGGTTGGTGCTTTGCTTAGACTAGTCACAATGGGAAGTATCATACACTAATATCATGCATATGATACTAGTTTATGATATTAACCTCACAATTTATAGTATATCATAATATAGTATCATACTATCATCATATTTAATGTTTTGTAGAATCTCAATGCAAATGTGTGTACATGATGTGTTTGCCATTAAGTTTTCTTGTTTTACGTGCTATGATATGATATCATTTATGATACTATTCTTATCTCTCATCTCATTAATTGGTGTGCCACATCAGATTTTTGCCAACATGACATGCATGATACTACTTAGAGCAAGTTTAATAGTGTAGCCAGCTGCTGGCTATAAGCCATGTGCCATGTCACTAGTAGCTAGCATAGAGCCAACATGTATAATAGTGAGTTATAATCATGTACTACTTTATCAATGAATGGCCCACATTTCACTCTCACAAAATGCCTAGGAGCACGTGCTAGAGCTGGCTCTTGCATGAGAGCCCACTCATTTTCTCTCTCCTCCTCTCTCTCCTCCAACTAAGCATGAATATATTATTTTAACTCTTATAGCCAGCTAACTAGGACTTATTATACTTGCTCTTATAATACTCCCATTGTGGCTAGTCTTATAGCCTGCACGTGCACAAATGGTCAATCTCTTGCGCGTGCGTGGGGCTCGTGTTTGCCCCTGTCGCTCACTGCGTGGGCTAGTTCTAGCACCAGCTCACCTTGTTTCTTAAATCCATTATTAGCACTGAGCATAATGTGTTTCTTTACTGTTCGCTGAAAAACTGATCTGTTAAATTGTGAATGGTGTTATAGGGTTTGGGTGTTGGTTGCTTGCTTGAAAGAGGGTCAACACACCAGATGCAAATGTCATAAAAGTAGTGTTTTCATAGATTAGATTAGGGTTGATAGCTATCTTCTTCTTGATCTCCGTGTTCATGGAGATGACATCGTTTATAATAAGTGATGATGATATCTTTTTCCCGACATCAACGGTGCTGTTGGAAGATTACAGTTCTCTAGGTATGGGCATTCATATCTTACTTCGCCGGATCAATTTTGGTTCTTTTCTCAAGGTTACCGGGTGCTGTGTCCTCGACAATGGTGATTCGTATTCCGGCTATCCAACGACGTCAATTAAGCTGTTCGGTTATTTTCGCTGGCATATTGATGTTGGTACTCTTGCCGATGTTGCTTGACTACTTTCATGGTTGCACGCGTGCACGTAGCCTTGGCATTGCGACCAAAATTAAAAATAGGAGAATTTTCGTTGGTATTTACATGTCTATGGTTTGACATTTATCATCGTCTGCTTTCAGAAAAGTACAATATTGTGTCATTGAAGATGAAAGAGTTTGAATACCTTCAAGATTTGCTCGCTGCTTATTGACTTTATTTATAATAGTTGAAATCAGCGTGTGTATCTCCACTAGAGTACCATATACTATCTATATAAATAGATGGTATTAATTTGAAAAAAAACACCAGATGCACAGTCTCGAACCCACGCGTGTTCTTTGCATAATCGAGTTTCAAGTAGCTTTTATAGTTAAATGGCTTATTTTTCTTTGGACTCAACGGGAATTAAAATTGCAGTGCTAGTCGTGGGTCACTCATTTCCCCACCATCCAATTGTCCATCTAGGGCAGATCACCTTCGTTTGTATTTCGCAACAAAATCATCCCCACCTATAGCAAAAAAATATACTATTGCAACAGATTCTCACAACATTCTTTAACAAGATATTATAAACAATGAAAAGATCACAACATTTGGAAAATTAATGAAACAAAAAGTTAGATACGCAACATTTTAGGAAGATGTTACAACCATGCGAAATACTATCACAACATTTTGAAAAAAAAAAGTTGTGCAATAAAAAGTGCTTAAGACACACTTTTTGAGGAAGATGTTACAAAACTATGCAGAAAAAAGGTTATGCTAAATTTTAAAATTTTAAATGCTACAAAACAAACATGTGTTTGCAGCGCAACATCGAAAAACCGAGGAGAACAGAAAACCTTAAATCATCTCACATGTTCTTTCACAACAAACGCTTATAATATGTTACAATTTCAACACAAGCATGAAACAATAAAAATCCACAAAAAAATCTAACGTTGCTTTGGATCACTAACCTTGCCAGATTGGGTCATCGATAAATGGTGAAGAATTTGACACGCTGAAGCTTCCTCTGAGTTAGATCCAATGATCCCGAACACACTCCCCTCAAGCCAACCCCTTCCCCAATCACTACATCGTGACATACTTCAAATCAGAGCTCTCCACTATGGGCATCCATGGCGGAGGAGAGGAGCAACGAAGGAGGCCCGAACGCGAGAGGAGGAGCATAGCTCAATGCTACCTCTGGACCACCATACCACATCGGAGGCATGAAAATGGTTAGTACATGGTAGCCAGGAAGTCATTAATCAGAGCCAAAAGATGCCAACAACAATGATATAAAAGACACATCTCCACCTCAGAGAATAAAGTCAATAAACCGATGAAAGGGCTAGACCAGCACCGTAGATCCGAGAATATGGATCTAGAGAGACCTTACCTTACTAACACATGATGAAGCCAAAAATGGACAAACCTCGCCAATCGGGAAGACACCAATGATCAAAGAAACATAGATAGCCTGTAAAACACAAAGACATAACTACGTCCACTGCACCAAAAGAGTAGCCACCAGATGATTCCCTGCCATCGTGACCATAGCTTGTTGCTGGTTGACTTAACCCAAGTTTACAGGCGAATATGAAGCGCCAATCGTAGATCCAAACTACCACGAGCAGCAAGCAGAAAACGTGGGAAACGTCGGTTGCGCCGAGGATGGTGGAGACATGAAGAAGGATTGGACGGCTAAGGTCAAATCCTCGACCGCCTTTCGAGCCTCATAGGAGAGGAATATTATGACAGTGGCACTCCTTCTCCTTTATCTGTCCCAAACCGTAAGCTTAAGGTAGTAGAGAGGCCGCGGAGACACATATGCAATGACATATGACTGGTGCGCTATCTTGGCCATGCCATGACTATTTTTTAACGGTAGGCTCAAGACGAGCCCGTCATTAAATTAATGAAGCCATACAATGGCAGAGTACAAATTCAGCACCAACATCCAACATGGGTACATGCCCCCCCCCCCCCCCACACACACACACACATAAGAGTCTGCACGACAGTACAAAAAACAGTATTCCCTCCGGTTTCTTTTAATTGACTCGGATTTAGTACAACTTTGTACTTAAATTTGAGTTAATTAAAAAGGACCGGAAGGAGTAGACAGCAAGCATACGAAGGTGCCCCAACAGGTTGACCAACTCGGAGATCCACAGCAGCAGCGACACCAAGCATCAGTCTTCCGGGCCAGATCTCACAGTGGCATGCAGTGCACGGATCCTACGTATCGCCTGCTCCAGCACCTCCCGGTCATGTTTCCGAGCCAGAGGCTTCCACACCTATAGATATCTATACTTCTTATAAAACAAAACCCCACTAAATGCAATTAATATTTGTCTATCTCAACATGCAAGCTATCCACATCACCTATTCCCTTAGCCAATCATTTGTCCACCTCATTACACAAATACTCCCTCTGGTCTCTTTTAATTGACTCAGATTTAGCACAACTTTGTACTAAATCTGAGTCAATTAAATAGGACCGGAGGGAGTAGTTCTTATTTATTATCTATCTCTACAAGCAAGATACTTATATTACCTATTTGTAACCATTAAACTAGCAACGCCATCTTTTTTTCCGCTCGGTTGTCCTCCTATTATATCATTACATAGTTAAGTCATGTGCAACTTGAACACCGAAATAGTTTGGCAACAAAATGAACTCTTTGCGAATTAAACTCAGTGTTAATTATGTGCTATTATATGTAACCACATATAAAGTTTTTAAAAACATGCGGCAATGTGCATGCATTTTTCATGCAAGCCATAAATATCATTTTGATTCTTTACATTATCTAAATCAATCACGTATACCTCTGGAATATAACGATCTTTAAATTTTCAAATACCTATCCATTACATGGCTATTAAATTTAGTGTCTCAACTACTATGACCGACTAAATATTGCACATTCTATAAACCAACTTTTATGTGTTTTATTAGATTTTTTAAAGATATATCCGGCGGGGTATCATTCTAGTATAGACAATTTGTATACTCCATTAGCTGCGATGGGAAAGATCCCTCTAGGGTGAATTTGTTCCGCATGTTCCAAATCGCCCAAAGGAGGGCAGCACAATAGGTCCATAGGACCCACTTGGTTTGGCCGACGCAACGATGTAGAAATCTAAAGACATCAGCAAAACACGAGGGGTTCCAGGAGCATCCCAACAGTTTCTTAATTGTGCTCCATGCTATAATTGATGAGAGGGTAATTGTGGTACATCAAGAAGATGTCACTGAATTTGTGCAGGCAAGAGCTAAATAGGTGGAGATGGGTGGAATGCTGGATGGCCAAGAGGATGAAGGAGAAAGAGAGGAAGTGGCGGCGACATGCTAGGAGAAAACGATGCCAGCGAAGGCTCGAGATTAGAAGGATGGCATTTTGAGTATTTTGTATGAAATGGTGATGACTATTATATCTAGATCTAATTGTTCCAAATGGTTGGATACAACAATTTCTCTTTGTTTTAAATTTACCAAACCCGTTGTCCTAAAATAAAGATATCGAACCAGTTGAAATATTACATATTTACTTGACCAGAAAAAAATAGTCACGCGTTCAATTTTCACTAAACATCATGCGAAACACTAAATGGAGTGCTGCATGTTCGTATTACACGTTTATAAAGAATGGAGTTATTTGCACAATCATCTTACACCTTACAAATTAATCAACTCAAACACCCAAATAAAAGTCAGATGCCACGAGTCTTTCTACCATCACACGAATAAATCAGTCAGATCAAAGCAACGAAGAAACTTGAGCTGGCAACGCCCAAACGCCAAACGGGTTATCGCGCGCCTAGAACCGGTTGCCGCTGCACCTGCTCCCGCTCTTCCGACGTTCAGACCGCGCCCGCAGCACGCAGAGCTGCGCCTCCCACACGTCCCTCGCGAACCCATCCGCCGCCGGCCTCGCCGCCGTGTAGCCCGTCGTTAGCTCAGCATCGTACCGCATCCGCGTGGCCTGGTCGGAGAGCGTCTCGTAGGCGCGGCAGAGCTCGACGAAGAGCTCCGTGGATTCGGCACGGCGCGACGGCGGGCAGACGTCCGGGTGGTACTGCAGCGCGAGCCGCCGGTACGCGCGCTTGACCTCCTCCTCGCCAACGGGCGCCGAGTGATCCAGCGACAGCACCTTGTAGTAGTCCTTGCTCCTGCTCGCCGTGCGTCGGACACCGGCGCTCGTAGACGCCGCAGCGTTCACCTTGACCGTGCGGTGGATGCCCCTGCGGGCGAAGACGGCGCCGCTGAAAACATTGCCCGTGGTGGTGATCATGGCTGATGGAAGAAATATTTGCAGCTGATTCGTAGCGGAGCGAGGTGTGTGCCGGCGCAGAAGAACAAAATGTGCGCCGACCTATATATAGGCCGCTCGTAGGGGTGCGCCGGAGGACGAGACAAATAGTTCAGGGGTCCGTCCGGCCGGTGCTCCCACGCGGTTTAGGTTTGGGTTTGGGTGAATTGGTGGCGAAGGATGTGCCATTTGGACGGAGACAAAGAAGCTCCCTGCGCGCGCGGAAGCCGGAAGACGCAGATTCGCTTGTTTCGGTTGTCACGGAGATCTTAGTTTATGTGAGATTCACCCGTACGTGCAAACGGTGCAAAAACTGCAGGTGGGCAACAGCTCTAACGCGCTCGGAATCACACTGTCCCTTGTTTCTCTCGGACCATCTCATCTCTGGTCTCATTTTTTTTGCGGGACAAGGGCATGATATATTAAGATGATCTCTAGAATTCTGCCAAAGGCCCCACCCGCATAGATAATTGCCGACCATCTACCCCGCGCTGCCCTATCGTCGCCGTGGTACTCCCTATGCCGCTGCCCATCATCCCCGAAGTCGCCTGGCCTCAATCAGGCCCTCCCACTCCCAGCACCGGGCAAATAGCTCTTATATATGCCACGTCTTTCAATGGAATTCGGCAAAAAGCAACATCTCCGGCTACAATAGCTATCGTGCGAAGCTTCACCCCGACAAAATAGCCAAGGCACGCCACTGGTCATTAAACGGTCTTAACTCTGTGGTGCGGCGTGTTTTAGGGAAGTGTGAGGTTAGATTAAGGCAGTCATTATTTAGCTGGATCCCACACATTTGCTCTCGACAACGAGCAGTGAAACTTCCGACCGTCCCGCCCGTGCCCGACGGTTCCCCGCCGTACCCTTCTTCTTATCCGGCGGCAACGTTGTCCAGATCATTCTCGGCGGAGACGGCCCGTTCATTCTCGGCGGCATCCCTATCTTTGGTGAGTGATTTCGGAACCTAGCTCCATTCCCCTTCATTTCGATTTGGACCTGACCAAGTCATCTCCGCCGCTTTATGACCTATATTGCCATGGGTGGGTGGGCTGAACAAGGGGCAACGAGAAGGACCCGCCAGAGGCTACTTCCAATCGGTAAAAGCATCTATTTTTGACTTAACTTGATCACGATTTGGTCCTCACCCGATTTCACTACCTCACACTGCCCGTTGTCGTTCAATACAAAAAGGTGATGCTTCGCGGGCAAACTTCCAATTCAATGTCAAGTTATTCCAGTCTAAGGCAAAACTAGGTGATGGTAGCATGTAGAACATCGAGAGGTACAATTGTGAGATGTGAGGTTGAATTTGAAGAGCTTGATCCACAAGAGCCGCAGAAGAGCAGGCCGTGAAGAATGTGGTGGAGAGAATTGAACAAAGTGTTCTTTGGGGTCCATACCAAGAAATATCATTGTGATTGTTTAAAACTTGGAAGGGCGGGTATTTGAGAATTGAGAATGGAGAAGAGTTGGTTGATAAGATTGGCAAGAAGGCTGGACAAGCAGCAGAGATGTTACTTTTCATGCGATGCTCATTGATCTGAAATCAAAAAGCAAGGTTGGATATGTGCCCTCAAAGTTGGCTTCACAGATCTCAGATGATGACTGGGCTTAACAGAAGCAGATAATGCCCATACCAAAGTGACGATATTAGCTGAGGGGGCTGATGTTGATGGGCTGGTATTTGTGTTGATTGGAATGCAGTAGAGTTAGATGAACCTACTGATTTGGTCATAGCACCAATTGCTGACACTAAATTGGCTAAAAACATTGGCATTCTAGTAGATGATAGAGCACTACAAGGAATCGGGTCTATTGCAACAAAAAAAATTGTCGCAGTAGATGTCGTTTTGTGGCAATATGCACCTATTGCCACGAAATGACGTTCGTTGGCAAGCGTTGCAATTACATGTATGGTAATAGGCTATTGCAACGAAAACGCGATTGTGGCAACAAAGCGATCTATTGCAACAACCATGTGGGAAGTTGCCACATGTTTTCCCGTCGCAGCACTCACTTGTCTCCACAATTTGGTTTGTGGAGATAGCTTGTCGCAACATGCAGCCGTGTCGTGGCGTTTGCCAGTTTGTGGCGATAGACATTTGTGGCAATAACCTATGCCAACGACCTAAGTTTCATGGCGCACTCTCTTTCGTGGCGATAGCGAGCCGTGGCGATAACCTATGGCAACATCTACTGGTTTGTAGCATTAGCTATTTGCCACGAACCGCTACGCTCGTGGTATTAACTTATGGCGACAATCATTCCACTCGTCGCGATAAATAGGTATGGCAATGGTACAAAAATTTGTGGCGGGAAGGTGTTGCGACAATTGTAACATTTCGTGGCGATACTCTATTTCAACAAAATCCAGTTTCGTGGCGCCAAATGCTTATCGCAACGGGGAAAAAGCTTGTAGCAAGAAGCTACTGCGACAATGCGAACTTTTTTTTGGAGATACTCTGTTTCAACAAAATTCACAATTGTGGCATTACATACTTTTTGCAGCGTCCAAAATGTTTGTGGCAAGAAGTTACCGCCACAATTTGAAGGTTTTGTGGCGATACTCTATTTCAACAAATTTTTATTCCGTGGCGCCAAATAGTTATCACATCATGCATAAAAAATGTGGTAACAATTTATTGCAACAATAAAAAGTTCTTCGTTGCTACATCCTAGCGCAATAAAGCATGTAGTCATGGCGACTAGGACTTGACGTAGCACTATATTTTTCGTGGTGCTAACCTAAGGCAACAGAAAGTGAGTTGTGACAATAGCTTATCGCAACCATTAAAAAAAATACAACCATTGAATTTCAAAATTCAAATCCACACGTATAATATGTAGATTCATACAAATCATAATTCTCATATCAAATATCCATCAAATGCAACTAAAGTAAAATGTAGCAATCCACGTCGACCAAAACCGCCTGCAAAACAGCCAATCCTGCGTTAGGGGGTAATTTGAATGGTATTAGATACTTAGGAGGGTCATATGCCCCAGTTAGTAGTTAGGGGGGTTAGCGTCCCGAACGTGATAGTTTAGGGGGGGGGGGGGGTATTTGGACTTCTGTTAAAAAAAGTCTTTATTACACTTTTGGCTGAAACGGTGGGTCAAATTAGACATTAAAGAAAAAACAAAAGTGCGAACGACAACTCCTCCCGTCCTTCGTCTTTGACGCCTTGGCCGCACTTCCCTCGTCTTGCAGCGCCGCCGCTAGGGTTCTTCAACAGCGGTGCGTCCTCCTCATCCCGAAAGGCAAAGTGAGGCCCCGCGTGCAATTTCATCAGTCTGGGACGGATTTCGTTATTCCATGCGTTCTACTCAACGAATTTGATTTGGCGTGCATCCATGATTGTTGCAATATCTTATATATATTACCATGGATACGTAGTTTGTTGCAATATGCAAATAATTATTGCAACGAAATGGGTTTGAGGCAAAACACTAGTATTACGACAAATTAGTATTTTGTTGCAATACAAGTTATTTTTTGCAACAATGTGAATACTTAGCGCAACATGGGGAAATGTTGCAATATCTTTCAAATATTACCACAATTTTATGTTTTTGTTGCATTAGCTAGGCTCTATTGCAACAAGGTGGCAAGTTTATGCAACGAAGCGTAATTGTCGCAATAGGACCAACATATTACAACGCCGCTATGTTTTGTTGCAATACACGCCCTCTTTTGCAACAAAAAATGTGACTACCGCGACAAAACTAAATTGTGGCAATACGTGGAGGCTGTTACCACGAACGGGGGTTCTGTGGCAATATTGCATTCTATTGCAACGAAAACTGTCTAGACTAAGTGGACTGATTAAAAATAAGTTTTATGTAAGGTGCAGAGGTTCCCGCCAAGCCTTGCAAGTGGTACATTTCTTTTAGACACCAACTAGATGGAAGTACCATCAGGGTTAATCAAATCCTTTTTGAACAAACTTTCATTACTAGTTCACAAGGAGTATCTACAATGACATCACAATGGTTGCAGAGAAGATCACTCATGTTTTAGCCAAGCCACCAAACACTACTGCAAAGAAGCTAAAAGCAGATTTGGAAAAGTACTACCCAATTAATGTTAACTAGATGATTTTCCGCGTGTTGCTGCAGAATTATCCATATACATGTAGTTAATCTTATTGTTTGAGAGACAGTACGTGAATGGCCATGGAAAAATTAGTCTTTCAGGTAATCTTCGAACCGTTTACCAGGGTAGGAGGTTTTAGTTTGTGGCACTCATCAACTTGTATTTTCTGCTTAAGAACTATTTTGGCTTTAACAAAGATCATGTGGAACATCTCCTTTTATCAGTACCAATATGCATTTTGTTTATTGTTGGAAATATATGTATTATTATATACGAAATTTGAGAAATAATATTAATTTATAGTACAAAAGGAAGTATGCTTGCATATATACCACTGGCATGACAGCTGCTGGATAGTTGCTGCCGAAAAACCATGTTCCACTTCTTGAGGAGTACATAGTAAGAGAGTAGCAATTGAGAGAACATACAACTTGACATTTAAATTCTGTAAGCATACCGAACTGCATACATATTTGAAATTACAATCTCTCCACATTGAATTCTTGTTTCAGCAAGAAATGGTTGATGTATATATATTAGAAACTGGTGCATAGAATGAAAAACTCACTTTTTTCAATGGTCCTCCCAAAACACAACTCGTGATTATTGAAGCAAGAATGTCAGGTGATTTTAGAACAACCGGAAAGAGGTTACCTCCATGGATGAAATCTGTTCATGGGGTGATTACTTGGAGAAGGACTGACGGATTGGTTGACCAGTATGTAACCGAGGCCTGGAAATCATATACATGCTATCCAGAAACACTTCTTTACAAATATATACTGACTACCACAAACATTATTTAAGCATTGCAGCCTCCAGCCTAAAAATAATCTGCTGAAACCGTCATCTCTGTAGACAAAATTCAAGGCAAAATCAGTAAATTAATTCATATGGAGAACCACGAAATCAGACTAAAGGAACAATGCAAGGAGCAGGCCGGGGTGGGGGGTGAGATGGACGTGAGTCTCTCTTCATCACCTCACAGACTCTATCAATGCACCTCGGGGAATTACCGGTGAAGCAATCAATCACCAGAGCACTGGTAGACCCTGACTTACCTGAAGAACAACACGTTCTGATTAAACAAACATATTGAAGCGAAGGAGAAATACGGGGCTTCACTATCGGATTGTTCAAAATAGTGGCTCGCAAATATTAAAAACTGGAGAAGGCCGAAGGTGATTACTCACCGGTCAACAGGTTAGGGCCAACGTTGAGATGCCGATCTTACCAGGCATGTATACTGTGGTGTAGGACGATGGGAATAGAGCTACTCAATGGAGATCGAGGGTTTTAAAGGCAAGCACGACCGCTTGGCACCATTCATCAGTTTCTTCCGCATCAATAACTCGTTTGTGGTGGGGGAGCTGAACCGGAAGCATTGATGGGCTATTATGTGCAGCACTAAAGTTAATGGACTACGGGGAGATGGAGCATTTTACCGTGGCGATGAAAAGAGATGGCTTCAGTTTCACTGAAACGTGATGGACTACACTCAAAGAAACAAAACAACAAAGAACGCACATAATTGAAACTGGCTGAGGTTGCACTTGATGATGTGGCATGCCATGTTTAGAGAATTCCTTTATTGCTGATATTTAGATATTATAGATTATACCACGGTGTGGAAGGTGAAACAAAGGGAACTGAAAGAATTATATGGTGAGCAAATACTTTTAGGATGTTGTATAGCTTCAAAGCAGACATCAAGAAGAGGTCATCTGAGAGTGTTGTGGAGATATATTCTCAAGTAACAAATGATGGCAAGGTTTACTCCTCTATGTTTTTATGGCTTTAAAGCCTTGCATCAATTGTTTTGAAGGAGGATGGCGTCCATATTTAAGCATAAACTACTCTTTTTAAACTGGAAGCTGGAATGGTCAATTGACAACATGCAATGCTCTAAATGGAGGTAACTGTATGTTCCATGTTGATATTGGCATGTTTAGTTCAAAGACATAGGCTTCATGGACATGGTTTATGATGCAGCTGGAAAAATGCTTAGGTCCAATTTCACCTTTGTCAGTACACACAGATACATGCAATTAAAGGGCTAGAAAATACGGTAAATATTGTGCTTCCCATGTTGAGCAGAGAGAGTGCTTCAGCCATATGTGGATGAATTTGATCAAAAAAATGAGAGAAGAATTTGGACGCATGTTGCCATCAGCTAGATCTTACACTACCCAGACACATTCGTATCATCTAGGTAAGATAATGACATCATGTAGTGAGAATGAGGTGGTACATGGCTACAAACCTACCTACATGTAAGGATTTAATACTTCCAATAAGTATGAACATATCAACAACTTGGCAGAAAGTTATAGCAATATGGTGAAGGAGTTAAAAGACTTGCATGTGCTTGACATGGTTGACCAAATCAGGATCATGATCCCATGCTTGTGGAAATTGAGAAGAAGGATTGATGATGTTCTACAAGGGGACAAGCTGCTTGCATTGGTACAATATGCTCTCAACAGGAGAACAAATCTTAGAAATGTGTGTGTTGAAAAATCTTCAGTGTGACGTGTTAAAGTTAGAGATACCAGGACTATGAGGAGACATTTTGTTAACACGAAGCGCATGAATTCACTTGCCCAGAGTAGAAACCACTAGAAAGCCATGTGAGCATGCCATACTTTTCTTGGCCTCCAAACCAATATGCATCCATACTTGCATGAATATTACTCAATAGCAAAAATCAAGGATGCATATGCAACTCCAATTCCATCACTTACAGACCAGCCTCAGTGCCTTGAAGTGAAAATTGAATTCTCCTTGTGTCCTCCTCTAAGAAAAAGAAAAGATGACCTGCCTAAACAAAGTAGATACAAGTTATGATTTGAGAAACGTGGGAGTAGTAAGAAGGTGGAAATATTATAAGCCAAAATGGTCCCATAAAAGGTAACAAAAATAGATGCAAACTTTGCGAGGAACTTGGGCACCGAGATGGATCTCCCTAATGCCGCTACACTCCTAAAAGGCCAAAGTATGACCTAGCTAGCATTTCATATTTCTCTTTACGTTATATCTCTAGCTAGCACTTCATATTCCTAGCTATTCTTGATGTATAAATATGTTTACCTTACTATGTTTGCTATATGTTTCACATGTTTAACTCTAGGTAGCATTTTATAATAGAGATATTATTTTAGGAATAATATATAAGAAGGGTTGGTTCCCGATCTTATATCATGGTCTTAGCATCTTCTAAGAACAAATAGACAAACACGTAGCCAAGAGGAAAGATGTGCGAGGTAGTGCGACTTCCACTCCACTTGACACTTGATACGGCCTCCACACAGTTGACACAAGAGTAAGTTCACTAATCTCCAAGCATTTGTTTTTATCCTCACATGCAATTTTACCTTTTTTTGTTTTATTCTCACATGATAAATGTTTTGTGCAGTTTTCTAAGATTGTGCTTAGGGTGTTAAGCCCTCTAACATGGTTGCTCTGGGGTACCAAATGTCTCTCTTTCATATACCATGACATGATCACGAGGGTTGTTGTGTGGTTAGAGAACCACCTCCAAGTTCCTCTCCATTGCACCAACACAAAACATGCATACAAGGTTCATCAAAGACTATAAAAGATCTTTCCGCTTGACCTCTCTTAAGGTAAGCCGTAACCAAGAATTACTCATTTGTATAGCTAGCAATCAAATGTATGTTGTAATGCATCTATACATGTGTTGTATCAAATGTACAATTAAACATAATAAAATTTTGGTACTGTGATGAAATGTTGCATGGATTACTGCATGGTACAGTTGGGTATGCAGTACTACTAATAGGAGCTGAGTAAAAGCGTTTTTGGTGATTCTAGAAAAGCACACGTTGTCTCTGATGGTCAGAAACACACACGAGAGAAAAAGTAAAACCGTGTGTGGAGGCCTTATATTTCCAAAACAATTTATTCCACGAACCGTTTGCGTAAATGGCCCCATCCCACAAAGGTTAAACAAACCGTTTAGGTTGTAGAGGAGCACCGTCCATCCTTATATAGTGAAGGTAAGATTTACCGTGTGTGACAGGCTATCTTTCTATTCTTAATAGGTGATCCCATTTCTCTTCACATGCAGCCTATCCACATCACCAAGCATCCTTAACCAATCCTATCATGCCATGTCATCATGTTTTACCATAGTGCCATGTCACCAGTTTAGGCTATTTTTTCTTGTGATATCCATCTGATGGTCATGCGTTGTATACACTAGCTCATTGCACGACTGCTTGGTTCTCTACCAAAATTACTTCTGTCTGTAACGGCAGCTGGAGCCGAACAGTCCCTACTCGCTACCCAAGTATTGGTGTTTATTACTCTCCATCCACCACTCCTATTCCCTGCACTCTTCGTTCTTACGATTAAGTTTCCCTTCTCCATGCATGGCGCAAGGTGGAGCTGGTCTCACCGCGGCAATTCGGCAGCCATCAGCTCCATCATAAACCATCGTTGTGCATTCTGAGTCCACGGCAAGCTCGGCAGACTGGCATCCAAAAACTCTATGGTGATTACGTCCGATTTTTCTTTGTAGGGTTTGATGAACTTTTTTTGCGCTCATTATGGGCATTTTTTTAAATTACAGGGTCCCATCAACTTTGCGTATATTTTTTTTAACCTACAGCGCACAAGATAAACCATATCGTCGTCCTCCATCAGAATCACATCGTCAAGTTCTGCCCAGGCCGCACTCTCAACATCCAGTAGAAAAGAAGAGTTTGCAAGCTGAACTCTGTCCTCCACGGGATGTATTTTGTACTTTGGCTTATTTTCCTTTGGTGATTATTTATCATACGCTAACCCCATTTCTCTGCAGGATTTCACCGAGGTGCATATCGTCTGCTAATAATTGGTGTACTATTAATGGTGGGAAGAAACCAGGTATATGTGCATGGTGTGCTGTATCGATTTCAGCTCAACGTACATTATCATTGGAATGGTGCTTTGGTTATTTCACAGGTATTAATCATTATTTTATATCGAATTTGACTGATATTATTCCAGTGACAACATTTGAGAATGGATTAGCGCGGGGATAACCACCATTTTCATGCATAAGTCTAGGTTAAAAAGGTGTGTTTTCTTCGCCCTTCAGTTTGGACACATGAATTATGGTCCTTCATCATTATCATCATTGGTTGCTATGTTGCAGATCTCACGAAAGGGGGTAATACCATCTCTCCCCGTCATTTCATCACTGCATGATTTTCCAAAGATGTACACACAAATAAAAGCTTATTGTTCTATAATTTGTTCAGAAAATGTAAAATAGGTTTTCGCTGAAAATATTACTATTCAGCTTACAATATTGGCCAATCCAGTGCCAATTAGTCATCTGTATGGATAACACCATTATCTGCCATTTTAAGACTTCCCATCTGAAGAAGTAGTAATCTAATGTATGTAACCATATGAAGATCTATATATTACATAGTTATTTCGATATTGCAAATTCTATATGATTTTTGTTGTCTTTTTATTACAAATTCTTTCCATGAATTGCTCTCTGCCTATTGTTTTTATAAACTATATGATGACGTCTCATTTATTATGGTACCTACAAAGTTAACTTTGGCTGTTGAATTTATGTATATAATCCATGATCTCTTTTGAAAATATTATACATTTACGGGTTACCTAAGCATTATTTGATATTCTTTGATTTATGCTTTTGATTGCAGCTAGATGAATTTCACTATCACTACTATATATAGCATATGTTTCCGTCCAACCTGATATTACGAGACTTTTTTTTCCTGTCTGACCTATAAAAGATTTGGGATAAGTGGAAAGCAGAACCTACGTGCCATTGAAAACTCAACATGTTCATAACTTTTGGGTATTTAATGAGGTGATCTATACATACCAAGCAAGTTTTCATATACGACCATCCTCTTGCATTTTCACATTTGTGGATGACTAAATCTACGAACGTAATATTATTTCTTCTATATGCATATACAATTAGTATATATTTAAGCTTTATGTTTTCTTGATCATATGTGTTGTACTCTTGGATTATTTTTACATTGCCCCGCAACAACGCGCGAAGTATCATCTAGTTTTAACCGTGTGTGAAGGCATGTTCTGTACTAGTGAATGTACCCACAACAATTGTACTGCAGTGAGAAATATTTGATCTAGATATGAATGAATGTTGTAAATATGTAACTTGGTGGATTTCTCCCGGTCTTAAAAATAGTAAATATTGAGTTCACTAAAAACGAGAGCAAAACTTTAGTGTTGGCAGAAATAGCACGCATAGAACTGAACGGAGGTTAATTATGTTTCTCATCAATCAAACTTTATAAGAATAAGAATCAAGTTATTTGTATCATCACCATCATTTTACACTTTACACAACTCAAACACCCAAATAAAAACAGATGCTACGAGTCTCAGCGGTGTCTACTGTCAAATCAGATCAACACAAAGAATAAATTAACTTGAGCTTGGAGCGCCCAAACATCATCAGAATTTCAGATCGCCCAGAGCCTAGAACCGGTTGCCGCCATGCCTGCTCGCGCTCTTCCGTAGTTCAGACCTCGCACGCAGCACGCACAGCTGCGCCTCCCACACGTCCCTCGTGAACCCATCCGCCGCCGGCCTCGCCGCCGTGTAGCCCGTTGTTAGCTCAGCATCGTACTGCATCCTCGTGGCTGGGTCGGAGAGCTTCTCGTAGGCGCGGCGGAGCTCGACGAACAGCTCCGTGGACTCGGCACGGCGCGACGGAGGGCAAACGTCCGGGTGGTACTGCAGCGCGAGCCGCCGGTACGCGCGCTTGACCTCCTCCTCGCCCACGTCCGACGAGTGCTCCAGTGACAGCACCTTGTAGTAGTCCGTCGACCTGCTCGCCGTGCGGCGGACACCGGCGCTCGCAGCCGCCGCCTTCACCTTGAGCGTGCGGCGGCTCGTCCTGCCGAAGACGGCACCAATGGCAGCATTGGCCGTAGTGGTGTTCATGGTTGATCCAACAGACGAAGAATGGAGTCTTAGCAGGTGATCGAGAGCGAGGTGTGGTCGTGTGGAGGTGAAGAAGAACAAAATGTCTACAACGTATATATAGGCCGACCACGGGAGCCGGCAGCACGGGACAAACAGTGCGCCCGGCCGGTGCTGTAACGCGTTTTGGGAAAACTGGTGGCGAAGGCAGATGCCACTTGGACGGAGACAAAGAAGCTTAGGGCATGAGCAATGGAGGCAGCTGTCCAACTAGGTTTGGATAAAACTTTTGACATATGCATGCCATGTTATGGTCCCATTAATATGTCTTTCTCTCAAAAGCTGATTTGGTTTTTCTCTTTCTCTCTCACATTTTTCACTTTATGGCTGAAGAGGTTGCCTCCTGATGAAGAGGCTACCTCCTCATCCGAACCTACTTTGGACCACCCGAACCTAGATAAAGATGTGAGGCAACACCCCTAGGGCTATGCATTGGGCATGCCCTTATAAACTGTGATTTCGAATGTTTGACCGTGTGGCTGTCACAAAGATCTTAGTTTATGCGAGATTCATTCACCCGTCCGTGCAACTGTGCAAAAAGTCCAGGCGAGCGACAGCTCTAACGCGCTCTCTGAATCGCATTGTTCCTTGTTCCTCTCGGAGCGGCTCCGGTCTCATAGCCCCAGCTCAGACCCTGATGTTTCTTTTTCTTTTGCGAGGACAGGGCGTAATATATTAAGACCTGGTGCGTAAGCGCTGCGCTAAGTTTCATGTGTTTAGCTCCATCTCGGTGCTTAGATCAAGTTATGCTCTGTACAGCAAGAAACTGGACCGACTGCTATATACACGTACACTGCTATAATTCACAAGTTCCCCAAGGGTTGCAAATGTTCTGGAAGACTGGAACACCTGAAAGAGACACAGAACAGAAGACTAGGGGTGTTCAAAACTGAATCCACAAAAAACGAGTGGAAACCGGGCCGGTGGGAGCTAGTTCATTTTCCTTCACAAACTCAACACTCATTTTCAAACTAGTACCAAAACAATAAACTGGCTGAAACCGCTTAAACCGTGTTTGCGTACCCTTACCGGAGAACGAGTTAGAAACATATGGATCAAGCAGAAGACTTGAGGGAAAAGAGAAGTTAAGGGTCTGACGACTATGGCTCAGTCGGGCAAGGGCATTCGTGATTCACATGAATTTCTTGTGAATTTGGGAGTAGTACGCTCCTGTCGTTTTTTTTTTTCTCTACAGAACTTGCTTTGTTTACCGGTAGATTTGAGAACATATGATTTTTTTCTATTACTACACTTTTTTTTGCTTCGTTACATTAATCTAATCCATGAACACCTATCTTTTTTTCCTTAGTTTCTATGAAAACATTGACAGTGGAAAGTTAATGTTTCTAGAAAAGTTCTTTTATTATACCCTATATAAAAGCTAAACAGATTTACACGTCTAGATTGTTTTGGACACTGTTCATGGCGTATTTTTCTCCAACCAGCTTGCTACACCTTACCTCTTCTTTTCACAGTACATTGAGTCATTTAATTCTTTGGTTCCAGTCTCTTTTCTTCCTCTCGACTGGGTTACCGGTTAGCAGCCGGTTCTCCTCCTATCAGTGTTTCTTGATTTGACCCGATTCTTCTAGAGGACAGAGGACACACCACAGGCAGAATGAATCATGAGAAATGAAACGATTAGAACACGACACAGCAATACGTGGCAAGATCAAAGTGAGATGAGTTGCGTGGGCGGTCAAAGCGGCGCACCACCGAACAAAACAATCAATCCCTATCTGCCGACCTCTATTCCTCCCCAAGCCCCCGTCAATCAAGGTCGGAAAGAAAATCCCCACCCGGAGCCGGGCTGGCGTGGCGAAGGAGCGGAGCTGGGCGGGCACGGCGAAGAGGCGGAGCCGGCGGGCGCCGGAGCCGGGCTGGCGCGGCGAAGGGGCGAAGCTGGGCGGGCGCGGCGAAGAGGCGGATCCTGGCGGGCGCGGCGAAGGGGCGGATCCTGGCGGTCGCGGCGAAGGGGCGGATCCTGGTGGGCGCGGCGAAGAGGCGGAGCCGGTGGGCGTCAGAGCTAGAGGCCCCAGCAAGGCAGAGCAATCGGATGCGTCGAGGACGGCGCAGGCGTGGAGTCGGCGGAGCGGCGTGGCAAGGGTAGCCGGCGAGGGCGCAGTCCGGCCCCAACGGCGGCGAGTCAGAGGAGAGCGGCGCGGGAGTCGGAGGCGCGAGCCGGCCGGCAGGGCGCTCCGAAGCCGGAGCTTGGCGTCGAGCATGTGCAAGGGTCGGAGGGCACGGGGCGCGGACGACGCGGGAGCGCGGGAGCGCGTGAGCAGGACGGCGGCAGGGCGATCGAATGCGAGCCAGAGGATAGGGCAGATGAGTGACGCGTCACAGGTGGCGCAGTTGCTGGACGCGCAGGACGCACGCGGGCACGGCGCATGGGCAGCGCGAGGAGCAACAGTACGGCACAGCAGGGGGTGAGGAGGTCGCGCAGAGCGTCGCGGGGTGGCACGGAAAGAGCAGTTTCGCGGGTGTAACCAGGCGCGCGGCCGGCCTGCTCGCAGGAGAGTCGCAGGCGCTGGTTGAGGGAGAGTCGCAGGGAGCAGCTCAGCCATGGGTGAAGGGGGTGGTCAATTAGTCTTCAATGCCACCTACCGGAGCATGTCAGGTAGAGGTACCGCCCCAATGGCCGATGGGTTTGAGGAGCGGCCGTTGCCTAGAGAGAGGAGGTGGCCATCGATTGTGGTGCAGCTAATCCAGGGCGGAGCAGGGCAGGGAGGCGACCACCATTGCAGCCCCACGGGCGCCAGCCGCGTCGTGCTGCACCAGCGAGGTAAAATCCTCCTACTCTGAATTGGTTCTCATTTCTGTGATTGAATTGTTACTTCTCGAATACAGACAATGCTTTAGGCTCAGATATGATTCCCTATCGTTGATGCAGAGATGTATGGAGCGTGAGTTGAATTACCCAACTGGACAAAAAATCAGGTTTCAGTAGTACCAAGGTTTTCCATTTGTACACCACTATGTGTTACACATGGATAGTTAACTTATAGGATAAAGGTTCTAAAATGCAAGGAAGCTCTGTGATAATCACATCAGCACCGTGATTTTACTCCAATATTGATGTATAAACAGGGACTGATACAGAGTAACTTGCTAAATCCATCTTTACCCTGATTTGGGGGTTTGTCCAATTTTCTGGCTTGACTTTCATTTGCTAACATTTTTTTACCTCCTAATTGTATTTTACTGAAAGGTTACTTATTTGGTACGTTGAAACACTTCATATTGCTGTTAGTTCTGAACATATTTTTAGGAGCTATGCGGGCATTCTAGGGGTTCATACAGCGAAGGCATGTTTTGTTTATTTTACCAGCCAGTTTAAACCCTTACTGTACATGTGCCAAGATGCCTATTTCTTATAATTTCTGTATAAAGCTTACTATTTCTGTTTGGTATCCGAAAGCTCATATATCTCAAATGGAATAGTTTATGAGAGGAACAAAGAAGAAAGGATGATGATATATTATTTTTTTTGCTTTTGAATTGTCATTTGTATGCTTACAATATTATACCAAAGTATGTGTTACAGGAGAATGAGATATGACAGGGTTTATTCAAATCAATAGTTTTTCATGTAATACTAGACTAAGCTACTACCGTACCTATCACTAATGACTGACCTCTACATTTGCTCATAACATTACAGGGTCTGTGACTGAGCCTGAAATGTGCTCATCGCGTAGTTGATTTGCACAGACAACTTTTGTTACATAGGCTGCAAGACGTGTTGAGAGAGACTAAACGTATCTACAACTAAATACATTCTCCATGTCTGGATTTATTGAGCCTTTCCAAGGTATGCTCCTACATAAAAAAATTATATGCATTGACATTTCATTGAAAGACGTACCACAACCTGCAATGTTTTTCTTTTTCTTGGTTATTCATTTCTTCGTATTGTGCCAGACTCAGTTCGTAGAGTTCACATTTGCCATAAAGTAGGTTGAAGATATTACTGGCAGAGATGAATTGGTCCCTATGGTTAAAGCTAGGTTCGTTGAGTTGTCCACCAGTAAACTAAATACGGAATTTTTTGCTTCCAGGTTCAGTCCTTTGAACCAAAGACCAATGCAACAGAGCGACCAAACAAAATAACACATGTGATAAACACGCCAACATGCTCTCACCAACACAACAGACTAACAAAGCAACCAACTGAAACTACACCTGTGATAGGCACACCAATATGATACTTCACTCTGCAGGACTGGAAAATGTCTGTTCTTCTTTAGCTTGCAGTTATATCGGATCTTTTTTTTTTCTTAGAGTTATATCAGTTCTTCTTTGATGTGGAGAAATTTTGTAATATTAAACATGCTGACCACATAAGAATTGAGTTGATGAGTTCATAATATTTTGACCAAACCTGAGGCAGGGTGATTTCCTCTTATAAATTGATCTTCATGAGTTTATAAATTGACGTTTTTGTATTTACTGAAAGGTTCATGCTGCTTAGTTTCCAGGTTGACTTTTTAATTTGCCAAATTGTTAGCGGAAATATGTATACTTAAGTAGTTACCAATTGCATCGACCAAGACATTTCATCCAC
Source organism: Lolium rigidum (assembly GCF_022539505.1). NCBI lineage: Eukaryota > Viridiplantae > Streptophyta > Magnoliopsida > Poales > Poaceae > Lolium > Lolium rigidum. The sequence goes on along the minus strand of NC_061512.1, from coordinate 179,726,239 downwards.
TGCCTTACTCTGATCACAATATCAGAAACTAGGGTTCATTGTAGATATTTACTTCCTGATGTAGCCATTTGGTAAAATAGTAGTAGCATAAGATCATCTGTTTTTACTTTTCCCTACTGAAAACAGTCTGTTGTTTTTAGCAACCACTGTACATGTTCAGAACTTCACATGTTAAAACATGGATAGCCATTAAACCATTGTCTTGCTTAATTGAGGAAATTGGCCATTTTGCTTATCTACCAATTTGCGTATTCATCTTGCTCTATGAATTTCTTTAGTATGTCAATGTTTTCTTTCAGATGTCCTTTATTTCTCAATAATTTCCGCTAATACATTTCAAAATTAATGCATTAAGTGGTCGTATTATTCACAGAGAACCTTGGTTCTTTTCCTTGGTCCAATTGTGTTGTGTTTGCTTAGCTGATCACAATTCGAACTAGGCCAAATATAGTTTGCTTCACAAAAAAAAAAGTCCTGACAATTTTCAAAGGATATGGCTTCAGGTCTTGCGGCTCTATTTTCTCACATGACAAGATTCATCGAGCTACCACATAATTTTCAAATAACAATGCTGAAACAGCGCAACAATACAGATCAGGTCCAGGCAGCACCTAAAATAGAAAAGGTAATTGTTTTAAGTAGACCACATAATAACTAAAAAGTTTACATACTCGCTGTTTTCACTTCGTGTGGATAAATAGACTTGCTACTTATTTATTACGATCCTGAAGTTAAAGTATTTAATTATTTCATAAAAAGGAATTGATTATTCTAGCTTAATAACTTTTTGCACAAAAACTTCAGGAGCATATGGGAATTGATTACCTCCTCGACAACTGAGGCAGTCTCCGTCAACAACGCTCTCGACCCACAAAGCCGTGGCAATGGCTGTGCCAAGCTCAACATGCCCATCAACCTACTGCGCCACCTTTCACAGGGATGAAAGACTAAGAATACCACCGAAGCCACAAGTGCCCTACTGAAGGTCCCCACTCAAGCAAGGAGCAATGCCGTCCGCGGACCCATCCTCGCGACAGAATGCCTCCAAAGAAGATCATAAGCATTCCCTCATCTGACAAAGAGGACAACAATGCATCTTATTGACGAGCTTCACGCCGACTATCTCAGCAAAGTACGGCTAATTTTCGTAATCAGCTGAACTGTCGTTCTGAACCACCAAGCTCTCCATCCACTACAGAGCACCATAACCACAGAATCACCACTCTCACCTGATAGCCCATATATATCAGGATATGCTCTGCTTTTGTCATCTGAATTTTGCTACTCTATAGATAATCGGTACATGGCACCAAGTATCTATGGATGACTAAGAATCATGTAGTATGTAAATGTAGCAAAACCAAAGAATGTACTATGTAATGCATATCTATATCTTACGATACTTTCTGTTTATATCCATATCAATAAGCAATTTTCTGCAATGATCTGTCCATGTTACTGAGTAAAATCTAACATACAAACTACAATCATTTCGTCGTATATAAAATAGTCATTGATCTTACAACATACACAACTATAACTGAAACATGTTAATCCATAGACCTTCTACCTATCAGTACTATGTGTTATTTTGTGTATCTGAAATGAATGAATCTGTCAAGAGTTGCCTCTCTTTTATGAATTTTTATGTTGCTTTTTACTGCTATTGCAAGTATATAGAAAGCGTTGACACAAATGAAGTGTTGCTTTAACTCGATGCTTTTGCGAATGGTGCTTCCAGGTTCCTCCATCACATATATTGTGATTTCAATCCTCTAAATTTAGATCCCTTGCATCTGTGTTGTTCTTCTGTTTTAATCTCCAATTTTCAGTTGCCAATCACGGTAGTAACAAGGAATTTCACCAGATGAACAAAATAATGGTGTATTTCAAGGCATTATAACTGTTCTATATCTCTGGCCTTTGCTCTTCGTTTTATTTAGCACAACAATTTTGGTTCGAATTTAAGCACTATCTACCAGCAATGAACGGAAACAAAACTCTTGGGATGCAACATGAAAAGATAGCATACCAACCACGGATGACTGAATCCATGCTTGCTCGCGCTTATTCTCATCGGCTTGCAATTCCCCACATCTCTTTCTACAACAACATGAATATAGAGCCGCATCAGCACCACCTCCCGCCCTGGGCCAGCAAGGTGCCTACGCTGACGGAGGCCAGCCTCAACACCTGCAGCAAGGTGCCTACTCTGGCGGAGGCTAGCCTCAGCACCTGCAAAGTGGAGAACGGACAACGGCAGGGCCAACGTTGAAGATGTTGGAGGGCATGTTGTATATAGATCCTACGGCTGACCACCCCTGCCTTCTGCCCAAAAACATGCAGAAACGTGTGAAAGCACCGCCCTGGTCATGTACCGACAGACTATTAGCACTAATTCAGCTTAATAACATTTTACACAGAAAAGGCCACGGGACGGGCGCGGCGTGCGCCGCGCCACCGCCTCCTAGTTATTTTTAAGAGATGCAAGCAAACAATTTCTACCTCACGTTCATGTGTTCTCAAACATTACATACTCGATGTGCCATAACATCTAAATCCTACTCGCTCCATACGGGTTTGTAAGAACGACTGATCATAAGTCATATTTGTCTAACTATGAACAACTTTATTTAAAAATATATCTACAATACCTAATAAACATGTTATCAAAATATCTATCATGATAGATATCCTGATCCTGTTGCACCGGTGGCGAAGCAGAAGAAGGCGGAAAGATGCTGGAAAATGTGCTGTTAATACTCATGCAACTAAAGATTGTAAGGCTATTCATTATTGTCTGGTTTGTGATTCTGGGGCACATCCCACCATTAGGTGTCCTATCCTGAAGTTGCCTAGACCTACAAGTTTTTTTGTTGGTTGCGGTAATGATGCCACGCTTGATCTCCAGCTTCCAGACTCAGTGTACAAGCCACAGCTAATTTCTTCTGGAGCGCCCACAACTTTAGTGCAGGTGTCAGGGGAGGGGGCTGTTTCTGCAGCTGATATTCAGAGTCTGATGGCCCGCATGTGTCCAGGGAACCCAGCATGGAAATGGGAGGCGGTGCCCCATGAGGCTAATGCTTTTCTTATTGGTATTCCTACAGCTGAAGACTTATCCCGGATTGATGGTATGCAGATGAGTGTGCCCAAGGTTAATGCTCAGGCTCTAGTTTCTTCATGGGTGCATCAGGATGTTCAGCCTCTTTTCGTTATGGAGCCGGTTTGGGTGCACGTCAGTGGAGTACCCGACTCTGTTCGCCATTTCTTAGGTCTCTGGGCAGTGGGTTCTCTTATTGGCACCACTCTCGATGTTGATTTGTTCTCTCTTCGGAGTCAGGGGATTATTCGTGTTCTTGTGGCTATGCGTGATCCTACAGTTCTGGAGAAGAATAATGGTTGCATGGAGGTGATTGCACTTCTACAGCTTAATGGTACCGTTTTTGTTTCAGTCGTGAGGCAGTGGGGTTTCAGCCAGACCCTCGGTTTCGACCTTTTTCTGGAAGGAAGGAGGGGACGATGATGGTTCACATGGTTTAGAGGAGGAGAGGTATGATGAGGCCTCTGCTGATGCGGCGCTGGAGGCTGCTGGTATGGATGTTGATGGACATCCTCCGACGCATACTGCCACATCGGCGGTGCAGTCTACACAGGTGGCGTTGACTCCTTTCAACCACTCGCCGATGACGGATAGAGGGCGTCAGATTGTGGCTCGTGCTAGAGTCGAGTCTCCACACTTGGTCGCCTCTTTCCCGGTGGCTCCACGGGATCCCTCACCTTCCAGAGTTCGGATCTTTATGCAGGGTCGTACTCGTCCGGTCTCCGCTTCACCGCGGGTGCAGCAGCCACTGGTTCCGTCTCCTACTTCGACTCAGACAGATTCAGTGTTGCAGCCGATGTCGGTGGTGCAGCTGCCCCTTGCGTCCTCGGCTTGTCTGGACGGGAGGCAGAGCGCTTCGGTCTCCTCGCTGCCTGCGCAGCCGACCACGGAGCCTCTACGCGCGCTAATAAATTCTTTAAGCATGACTTCAAGACCAGAGGGTACACTCCTACTATTGTTGTAAGAATTACCATAAGAATTATCATAACCATTACCACTATTAGAAGGATATGGCATATAGTTGTTGTTACCAAAATTATTCCTATAAGCATTGTTGTTGAAATTATTACTTTTAATGAAGTTCACATCAACATGCTCTTCTTGAGCAACCAATGAAGCTAAAGGAACATTATTAAGATCAACATGAGATCTACCATTAACAAGCATAGACATAATAACATCAATCTTATCACTCAAGGAGGAGGTTTCTTCAACAGAATTTACCTTCTTACCTTGAGGAGTTCTTTCAGTGTGCCATTCAGAGTAGTTGATCATCATATCATCAAGAAGCTTTGTTGCAGCACCCAAAGTGATGGACATAAAAGTACCTCCAGCAGCTGAATCCGATAGGTTCCTTGAAGAAAAATTTAATCCTGCATAAAAGGTTTGGATGATCATCCAAGTAGTTAGTCCATGGGTAGGCAATTCTTTACCAAAGATTTCAGTCTCTCCCATGCTTGGGCAACATGTTCATTATCCAATTGCTTAAAATTCATAATGCTACTTCTCAAAGAAATAATTTTAGCAGGAGGATAATATCTTCCAATGAAAGCATCTTTACATTTAGTCCACGAATCAATACTATTCTTAGGCAAAGATAGCAACCAATCTTTAGCTCTTCCTCTTAAGGAGAAAGGAAACAATTTCAGTTTTATAATGTCTCCATCTACATCCTTATACTTTTGCATTTCACAAAGATCAACAAAATTATTAAGATGGGCAGCAGCATCATCAGTATTAACACCAGAAAATTTCTCTCTCATAACAAGATTTAGTAAAGCAGGTTTAATTTCATAAAACTCTGCTGTAGCAGCAGGTGGAGCAATAGGAGTGCATATGAAATCATTATTATTGGTGCTAGTGAAATCACACAACTTAGTGTTCTCAGGAGTATTCATTTTAACAATAATAAAAATAAGTAAAGCAAACCGAATTAAATAAAGTAAAACAAGTAACTAATTTTTTTGTGTTTTTGATATAAAGAAAGCAAACAAGACAGAAAATAAAATAAATCAAGACAATAAACAAAGTAAAGAGATTGGGTGTGAGAGACTCCCCTGGCAGCGTGTCTTGATCTCCCCGGCAACGGCGCCAGAAAAAGTAGTTAATGACGCTCGTGAAGCACACGTCCGTTGGGAACCCCAAGAGGAAGGTGTGATGCGTACAGCAGCGAGTTTTCCCTCAGTAAGAAACCAAGGTTATCGAACCAGTAGGAGATGAATGCCACGTGAAGTTTGTTGGTGAAGGAGTGTAGTGCGGCGCAACACCATGGATTCCGGCGCCAACGTGGAACCTGCACAACACAATCAAGATACTTTGCCCCAACTTAACAGTGAGGTTGTCAATCTCACCAGCTTGCTGAAAACAAAGGATTAAACGTATGGTGTGGAGAATGATGTTTGCTTGCAAAGAATAACAGAGAACAATGATTGCAGTAGGTTGTATTTAAGATGTAAAAGAATGGACCGGGGTCCACAGTTCACTAGTGGTGTCTCTCCAATAAGATAAATAACATGTTGGGTGAACAAATTACAGTTGGGCAATTGACAAATAGAGAGGGCATAACAATGCACATACATATCATGATGACTACTATGAGATTTACTTAGGGCATTACGACAAAGAACATAGACCGCTATCCAAGCATGCATCTATGCCTATAAAGTCCACCTTCGGGTTAGCATCCACACCCTTCCAGTATTAAGTTGCAAACAACGGACAATTGCATTAAGTATCGTGCGTAATGTAAACAATACAAATATCCTTAGACAAAGCATTGATGTTTTATCCCTAGTGGCAACAACACATCCACAACCTTAGAACTTTCTGTCACATCGTCCTGCATTCAATGGAGGCATGAACCCACTATCGAGCATAAATACCCCCTCTTGGAGTTACAAGTATCAACTTGGCCAGAGCCTCTACTAGCAACGGTGAGCATGCAAGATCATAAACAACACATATGTGATAGATCGATAATCAACTTGACATAGTATTCCATATTCATCGGATCCCAACAAACACAACATGTAGCGTTACAAATAGATGATCTTGATCATGATAGGTAGCTCACAAGATCTAAACATGATGGCACAATAGGAGAAGACAACCATCTAGCTACTGCTATGGACCCATAGTCCAAGGATGAACTACTCACGCATCAGTCCGGAGGCGGGCATGGCGATGTAGAGCCCTCCGGTGATGATTCCCCTCTCCGGCAGGGTGCCGGAGGTGATCTTTAGAACCCCCCGAGATGGGGTTGACGGCGGCGGCGTCTCAGTAATTTTTCTCGTATCGTGGCTCTCGGTACTAGGGTTTTCCGATACGAAGGATTATATAGGCGAAGAGGCAGCGTCGGGGGAGCTAGGGGGTGGCCTCCCCATAGGCCGGCGCGCCTGGGGGCCTGGCCGCGCCGCCCTGTGGGGTGGGCCCCTTGCTGGCCGCCTCTGACTCTTATTCGGTGTTCTGGAATCCTCCGTGGAAAATAGGGCCGTGGGCTTTTGTTTCGTCCAATTCCGAGAATATTTTCTGTGTAGGATTTCTGAAACCAAAAACAGCAGAAAACACGAACTGGCGCTTCGGCATCTTGTTAATACGTTAGTACCAAAAAATGCATAAAAATGATATAAAGTGTGAATAAAACATGTGAGTATTATCATAAAACTAACATGGAACATAAGAAATTATAGATACGTTTGAGACGTATGAAGTAGCCGACTTTTCTTTTTTTTTTTGTGTTCAGGAGGTAGGTACCCCTTTGGGGAAGAAAGTGGCATATAAAAGTCCACTTAAAAATTAATCGTTTGAACCTCTTTCGTGATATCATGATTGGGTTCAAAATTCGCCGCGAGATCCACCGGATCGCTTGCCACAACCACATGCGGCCGCCTCACCCTCCTTAAAAGGTTCATATCCATCGTATGACCTTCCTCTAAGCTTTGCCCCCACTCATTCGTCCCCGGCAGCAGCAAGCCTTACACCCACCCCTAAGTCTCTTGTTTGTTGATGACTCGCTACAGGCTTGTCGTCATCTTCTCGTCGTAGACAACCGCGACGTTTTCGACTCCGGTGAGGTGAAAGGCTAGGTGGTGCGGCGCTGTCGATTTTGGCGAGGTGGACATCTAGGTGGTGCAGGGTAGGCATGGAGGACGACGACTGTCTTGATTGGGCAAAGAGAAGGAAAGAAAAACAAGAGACAAACAAAGATAAAGGGGTGCACATGTCCTGGGTGGGGCCCACGTGGTGAGGCGCGGAAGGTCGGTTAGAGTGATTATGGTCACGATCACCCAAGAAAGAGCCAAGTTCTTGTAAATAATGCGCAAAATAATATTTTCACTATTTCATCGAAAAGTGCTTTTGGCTCTCCAGTGCTCCTGCCGTATAAAATTATTTTTGCAAGTAATTAAAATTAAAAATATTTCTGAAAATTGTCAATAATACATTGCACAATCCTGACTCTGCTGCCGTTGAACCCTGGCAGCGCCTCCATTCCGACCCGAGGTGCGAACCGCACCTCATCTAACGGGCACAGAAAGGACAGCGAGCCAAAGCCCAGCCAGCGAGCAAAGAAGCAGCCACCACACCGCCGGCGAACCTGCCAGAGAACACCCGCGTGGGGGAATGGAGCGGGGCGGCGCCGCCGCGCTCGCCTGCACCTTCCGCTCCTCCTCCCCCTCTCCCTCTCCGGTTTCCCACTGGCGGCCCCTCCTCCACTCCCGCATCCGTCCGTCTGCGACTGCCAGGCCTCCTCACTTCCTCCTGCCAACCACCGGCCGGCGCTGCAGGTATAAACGATAAAGCTGCCTCACGCTCTCTTCGCTGTAGCTTGCCTTCCCTAGTTCCCTGTCCTTTGTGTTGGTTTGTGATGTGGTGTCGCTTCCCTCGTGTCTGCGCTCAGATGCTGTTCGATGGAATGCTTCAACTGTCGGGCGTTCGTGACAGAGGGTAGACCCTTTCGCCGTTGGAGTAGAATTAGAATCCTGTTGCACAATATTTATAACTATAGGTCAGGAATGAGGATGGGGTTGTATCTTTTGCTGTCGTTATGTTGGTTTAGAGAACTTTACTAGTTGGACAGTTATTTAGGGTTTGGTTATTCACTGAAAAACGTATTGGCGTTCATGATGAATCCATAACCAAGCGCTCCATAGATGCCGAGACACTATGCCTGGAATTCATGTAGTAGATGGTATGAAACAAGAATCTGGGGGTAAGCTTCAGTGAGTCGAAATTAGCCTCTTTCATTTACAACTTTATGGTGCTGTGGTGATGTTGGCGGTGCAACATTCTGGACGCCGATGGCGGTTGGCGGATTTGAGGCGAGCCATGCGGTCCACAACGCCATTGACTCTCCAAAGCAGGATTGCTCTGGTTCTGCCCTTCTTAATTTCGCAGAATCAGATCCTCTCTTTCCCTCTGAGCGCTTTGGGGGTTGTGGTGTCTTGAGTGTCTGTTTGGTTGGCACCTAGGCCGAGGATAGTTGGGTGGTGTTGGTCTGTAAGGTGTGTCATGTCGTTTTTGACCTAGTCTTGAGTGATCGGGTGTTTCGGGTGTTTGACCTAGTCTTAGGCTTGTAATCATCATTATTTTCTATCAATGCATCAAAACGCAATGCTTTTGCGTTTTCGCAAAAAATAGTGCTAAGGAACTTGTATGCAGCCATTTTTCATGTTATTGCTAAATTGAGAAACAGGTTCAAGCTAGGTTGTCGTGACTAAAGCCAAGCTAGGTTGTTTGGCTGGTGTAGTCAACCAAAGGATATGGGGTAAAGGGGATTGAGATTTCAAAATACGCATATGCTAGAACAGAATTGACATGTTTGAGCCAGGTTCACTATTAACTTACTGTTTGCTAATGCTGTGGTGCAAACAGGTAGCCCTAAAGTAAGTAGCTCCTTAAAGTTGCTCATGCCTTGTAACAAAAAATCAGATTATAAAAACATATAACTAACCTATCATTTATTACAATTGATTAATCTTAAGCGAGATGGGCAAACATTGACATTATCCTGCTAGCAGACCATGATTTCTAGCCCCCTTGTTTGCATGCAAATAGTGCCAACTTTGAGCTTTGTTATTGAACTTTTTTTTCAAATGTTTAACTCTATTATGTTCTTCTAGCTACTACTACATTCAAAAAAGATTTTTAGACACAAGCAAGGGGCTTAAAAGGTTCTCATTGACGACATCCAGCTCGTTTGGACGTCCAGGGGTTAGTCTGAACGATGATGATTTGGTGAAAGATAAGCTCCTAATAGACTGCGGAGAAGATCAAGATTGTGTGCTTGGTAAGTTCTGTATGTCCTTTTTTATTTTGTACATCAAGCTCCAAATATTCTGTTATTACATGCTTAAACAAATACGATATGTTCTGGTAATGGTATCTCATCCAAAGTATGTCGTGGCAGCTCAGAAACATCCTATTACATAGTTAAAGAATTAGTCTAATTGTTTCTGAAAAACTCTGTTTACATACTGTTCACTGAGGGTGGTTTGGAGCTGACAGGCTTGAGCAAAGAAATTTTCTCATTCAAAATCCAAACTCAGCCTGTGTTCATCTCTGTGATTCTGCATCCAGATCGTATTGCTTAATCATACATTATATGTCTTCGTTTCATGGTTAGTTTAGTTTGGCAATCGCCACCGTCTCTGTTTTTTATTAATGAAATACCATCTCTGCTCCTCCAATTGTCTGCTTCAAAAGCACATCTATATCATGAGACCTGTCCCTTGTTTCATTTAGCGTCTTTCTGCCATGCCATGCCATCGAAGAATCAAGATGCACCCTTGCTCATGACATGCTGTTGGGGTCATAGCGACGCTGAAGCACCTTGGGATATGAAAAATGTTGAGTCTTAATATGGAATACAGTTACCAGCCCATAGAAGATAGAACATTAACTTATGTACTTGCCCCTGAGAACAATTAACAGAAAGTGCTTTCAAATCTTTGCAAGACCTGGAAGAGCACTGAAGAACTGCTGAGTTGAGGAATTTATATGTTAGCTATGCACTAGTATATGATATTTCCTTAGCATTTCACTCTAATCTTGATGCCTGCCAGTTTCACATCAATCACCCTGGTTAACTAATTATGCAGATTTTTTGAAGTCATATAGTGCACAAGTTTATGGGTGTGTTTGGTAGCCTGTGTCAACTGAGAATAGCTATCTCTACTCATACATGATGACCCTAACCAAGTTGAGATGAGATGAGATGTTGTTTGGTAGCACATGTATGAGCTGAGCTGAGATGAGATGTGATGTTGTTTGGTAGCACATGTATGAGATGAGATAGTGAGGATAGCACCTCAATTAATTTTAGCACTAATTTAATATTTGAACAAAGTTAGTTTTATGTAAGTATATAAAATACATACTCATTCCATATTCTTTATTTGACTAGTTATTTTTTGCAAAAAGGTGCAGTTTTTTTGGCAAATAGGTCCCTAGAACAGAGTAAATAAAAAGCAATCGGGTCCTCCGTGACCTCCTTGAGCTCGATCTGCAGATTGGTAGTGTGAGGCGGCCGGCCGGCGGCCAGCGGAAGAGCAGTCTGCCGCAGGCTGCGGCAGGAAGCGGCCAGGGGAGGCGCTGCGGCGGGCGGCGGCCATGGTGAGGGACGGCAGCCTTCAGCTTGCTCTGCGGCGCGCGGCGTCCAGGGTCAGCGAGTGGGCGGCGAGCGGCGTCCAAGGGCCACCAGGGGAGGGGGCGAGGGCGGCCGGAGGCCAGGAGGGCGGTGGCGGACGGTGGCTGGAGGCCAGGAGGACGGCAGTCGGCAGCTGGGAGGGCGACGGCGGGCTGCAGCCAGAGGAGGGCACGGGAACGACCAGTTGGTTCGGGAGCAAATGAGGGGCACGGGAGAGAGTCTGGGGGTGCTTTGGTGGGCCCATGAGGTGGATTGCGGGATGGACTCAGCTTGGCTGGGTTGTGAAGCTCGATTTGAGCTTCACAACCGGGCTAGGCTGAGGGGCATTTTTCGTATGAGGTGGGCATAGCCCATCTGTGGTGACCCGGGCTAACAAACACAAGTATCTATGAAAATCTCTGTGGAGATGAGAATTTTTGGGTACATACGGGCTACCAAACACACTCTATATGTTCAGACTCACCTCTAATAGAAGTATGCTCTTACCATTAAGGGGCTCATACTATATGTTTTACCCCTCTCTGAAATTATACATACGCCACTTGTATACATCAGAGGATAGAACAATAGATTTTGAAAAAATTTACATCTTAAACAGGAGGAAAAAGAAAGAGAATAATTGCAGCCAAATATCCAAAGTTACATTTTCCCTCAATACATATTTGAAGTTCCATACTAAAGGTTGCAATTTTTCTGTGCTATATTTTTCTACACTTCCTTCTGTTGGTTGTTGAACATTGTCCTGAATGTTCTCTCAGTGCTGTCGTGTTGCTAGATCACTGGTTGTCACTCTTAATGATCACCTATTGCGCTAAACAGTGTTGTCCTCCACAGCTTTTTGTTTCATCTGTTATTACAGTTCCACTTAATCAGTATACATGCACATTTCAGATGGGATAGTCGCCTTGGGAAAGTTTGATGCCCTTCACATTGGCCATCGGGAACTAGCAATGCATGCTTCTAAATCAGGAAATCCTTTTCTTCTTTCTTTTGTGGGAATGGCTGAAGTACTTGGCTGGGAGTATAGGTGAGTCTCCAGGAAACTTTCAATAACTTCCAAATAGACTTACCCTTGGCAACAGTAGACTAACATCGAGGAGGGCATTATAAAGTCTAGCAAACCCTTATTGTTTTCTGCTTGTACAGGCCTCCGATAGTTGCTCATTGTGATCGGAAACGAGTCCTTTCTTCTTGGGCTACGTATTGTAGAAATTTGGTGCCTCTTGAATATCAAGTTGAGTTTTCAAAGGTCAGGTACCTAACTCCACACCAATTTGTTGAGAAGTTATCAGCGGATCTTAGAATAAAAGGTGTCGTGGCAGGTACAAACATATTATTTTGTCTTGTAGGCTCAGTATTGTGCTGCAGTATCCTACTTCTAATAAATTTCTCCATGTACTATGACAGGTGAAAACTACAGATTCGGCTACAAAGCATCTGGTGATGCAGCTGAGTTAGTGAAACTATGCGAGGAATTCGGTTTAAGTGCCTTTATTGTACGTTCTGTCATGGACACAGCAAAAAGATCTTATAATGGAGCAACACCTGCTGTAAATTCAAGTGATAAAGGACAGGTGTCTTCCAGTCGTGTTCGCCATGCTTTGTCGGTTGGTGACATTGAATACGTCTCCAAATTACTTGGGAGAAAACACCGCCTTGTTCTAACAGTGAGCGAATACAGTCTCAAGGAAGGGAAAAACATTATAGTCCCTAAATCTTGCATGTTGAACATGCCACCAGCTGACGGTTCCTATGAAAATTGCGAGCTCTTCAATGGAGGGTATCTTGGACTATGCAGGGTGGTCATTAACACGGAAACCATTGACATTGAGATGAAAGGTGAGAGCAGTTTGCCACCAAATCCTTTTCAAGATCAACAACTAGGGATTGAGTTTGGGTGATGTGCAACATAATTCATGATCAGTGGCTGGTCATAATGTGCATACCTCAGTCAAGTTTTGGACAGCTTGAGTTGATGTCAAAGGTGGGGAAGTTTTTCCCTTGATGGAACATACATAGATGTAATCATCAGATGTTCGTATGCAACCTCAGTAGGTGCATCAATCTGAAGTCCATTTCAGAGTTTCTTGCAAAAAAATCTTCCAGAAGATTGGAGAATAGTGCATGGTTATACAAACATGGAGACAAAAGGAGAGGGGATATTCCGCAACTAGTTGCGCCCGCACCCTATTTTTGTTGTGATACTTCCAAGTTTCCAAAAAATGCAAACTAAAATTCTAGACATACATTGTGTAGTGTCTTGTGCATCTGTGAAGTTTCATCCAAAAATATGTCAAAATGTGGCCTACACAAAAAGAACAAATGATCTGTAAATAGTACGTGACACTATTTACGTATGTTTTCTCATTTGTTCTTTTTGTGTAGGTCACATTTTGACATATTTTTGGATGAAACTTCACAGATGCACAAGATACAACACAATGTATGTCTAGAATTTTAGTTTGCATTTTTTGGAAACTTAGAAGTGTCACAACAAGAAATGGGGTGCGGGCGCAACTAGTTGCAAATGAGAGTTTCCAGAGACAAAAGTGACATTTTTGTATTTGGGTTGGCAAGTAAAGGGTTGACTGGCTTCTGGCGGCTGTATGTATGAAACTAAAGCAGGGACTACATCTAAATTCAAAGTCTACGTCTAAGCAGAGACTTTTTTTGCAGCTTCTTAGTTCACTGTAGTTTGTACGTTTATTGGTTATTCAATAGTTAACTCCTTTTGTATTGCGTCCTTTTTGGAAAAGAAGGTTGAGACCCCCTGGGTTCTGCATCGAAAAGATGCATTGTATTGCTTGATTAGCTTACACGTTTTGTTGAATCGACAGTGAGGGCAATCTGTCGCTTCTTACTAGTATTTGAGGACTGGATAGATTTATTGATTTATGATAAAAGATATATATCTATGATCTATCCAGGTTTGTTAGAATAACTGGTGAGCAGCTGGAAATTGAAGTTGTTTTTTTCCTGCAAGTAAACTATGACAGCGTGTATCAAGGTGGGTAATGGCGCCAGTGTTCTTTTGGAAATTGATGGGGTGGATGGCCGTACTGTTGGAGACATTGCGCCATTGGTTTTACAAGCGGTCAGCACACGAAGAAAGCGCAGGAGGACAGTAGCGGAGGTTTTGCATGAGAACAATTGGATGAAATATATCAGGGCAGATCTGAAAATGTGTACAGCTACGGCTGGAGATTACTTCCCTTCAAAGGGACGCTCAATCTGACGACTCATTCAGTTGGCCTTGGTATAGGTCCGGCTTATGGCAAGGCAGTACCAGTTTTAGGCGGCCAAGTGTACATTGAAATCTGGTGGCACCACGTAAGTGCACGCTATTCGTGATGACGGACTTCTTACAGGAGGCCGGTTAGGCATGGCATGCAAGGCGAAATGGCATCTTGCTACACAATCTGATGACCACGGTAGACCACAATCTGATGTAATGTGTGTAGGCAAGGGAAACTTGGTACATGTGTTTTTGGAGTCCTGGCATCCAAATGGACGTTCCTGGCCACACGGATGGGTTGCAAACCTGGTGGTGATGGTTCAAGGCAAGGAAGCGCTTCAACGGCGAGAGCAGATAGTTTGACACCTTTGACATCCTCATCTGTTGGAGCTTATGCATAGAGTGAAATGCTCGGCTATTCGACAATGCTAGGAAATAGCACAACGTCCATAGCCTTGTAAGTGGGATTCTAGATGAGTTCAATACCTGGACTAGGGCAGGGATTAGAGGGTAACCTTTCGACAGAGTAGACCCCTGTAGTTTTCAGGTGTGGCGTGTAACGTGTGTTGCTGCCACAGTGCTACTCACTTTGCTTGTAGAGTTGAGTTCGCACTTCTTGGAATGTTAAGGTATGCCATCGGCGTATCCTGGGAAAATAACTATTTAAAAAGAAAGAAAAAAAAAACTATGCCAGCATGAGACCCACAAACGAATAGGATGGGAGAGGAGGGGAGATGAGGGGCAGTCGTCGCGCCAATGATGCGCCGTGAAGAAGATTATGTGGTCAGCTCAGCGTAGGACTGCATAGTGCATACCATTTGCCTGATGGTTGCCGGCCGTCGGTACGCCCACTTGACCTCCTCGGTGACGACGTTGTCAGCGTGTCCCGCGGTGGCGTGTACGGGTGAAAATAAAATGGAACGTGTTAACCAAGGGATCATATCAACTAGGACGGCAAAGTGAAGGTGGCATAAACTGCCAAACTGGTTCTCATGTCTATGTATTACATTACTTCTCAGACAACTCCATCACTTTGGTTTCGATGCATTTTTTTTTCCGGCAAATTAAGCTGAACCCGTGGTCCCATTCTTAGCCAGTGGTTTTGCAAATGCCGCCACCATTCTGTTCAAGCAATAGAAATGGCCTTTGGTGATCTAGAGAAGGTATTTTTATTACAGGGAAGGGGGCAAGATGTGGTTAGTTTTGTTTACTTGTGCATCCATATTATAAGGTCCATACCTGCACCGTGAGTGCGTTACAGTGTGAAGGCCGGCAACCTCTGTTCTTAGATCACGGGTTAGCGGCATACTTGATTTTCCAGTAAGAAGCGAAGTTTCCTTGAATCTATACTTAAACTATACACATCTACGTAGCCATGTAATGTTGGAGCTTCTTTTGTTTTGGAGGGTTGTCATTGTTTGGCTGAGATGAGGCCAATACGTAAGAAAAAAATAATATACTGTAAATAAAGATTCGACCAAATCCTATCCTGATCAATACGTTGCATGGATGCATGTGCACACCTTTATTTATAGTGCACAAAGAGTCTACACATTAGGTGGGTACCTTATCAGGAGATTCTAAGATATGGTTGACGGGTCAGTATATCCTTTCCTTATCTTGCATCCTTTGATTTCCTCTTGAGGTCTCTCTCATCAATAGGACAAAATAACTAGATCATTTTCAAGGGGATTATATGAAGATAAAAAAGCACTCCAAATGACACTCCGTCCAAATTCGACCATACATATGATATATACATTGTTTGTAACTTTAACCTACCACACCGCATCCTAGGTAGCCATGTTTTCTCTATCTGATTTCAAATATTTGTTTTATCCTTGCTTTATAAGAGAAAATGATATACAGAACGAAAACACGTTGGTTTTGTTGAGCAAAACCGAGGCACTCGTCATACAGAACAAGTGCACCAATAATACCACAAGTTATTTTTTTGACCTGAATACCACATGTTTATTAATTTTAGTGAAACTTGGATAAATTGATAACATGTGTTTCTTCACGATATTTTTTTGGTTTATGAACTATGTTGTGTTGAGATGATGTCATAATCTTTTATGAGAAAATAGTTGTGAAACAACGAAGAAGTTGGTTGGATATAATAGATGAAAGTCGGCAACAAAAGTACATATATGATATTTCACAATCTAAAAAACCCTAATAATAAAAATATTAAATGGATAATAACTTATCTAATCCTTAATAATGAATAACCTTGTTGACATTAAAAATAGTCATTAGTCACCAAGAACTACCCTAATCATGAAGTTAGGTGAATGTCATCATGTGATCTCAAAATTTATAGTGCATAAATGTCTCATTGAGACAGACTTTTTTTCCTAGTGGGCTCACTGATAGTCACCCATCTATGGTGACTTTTTCCAACTAGGTCTACCACTTTAGTCTTAAATATATGATAGTGTGCATGTGTACTTGTGTTTACATTGTCCTTTCTTTTGAGAATTGAGTTTACATTAAAAATATTCACTCCGTAACTCAATATACATAGTGTTAATTGGATGGAAATAACCAACCAATGCTTCAAATTTCTAACAGAACCTAAAATAGTCAGTGTTGCCTTCTTTTCTTGATCATCTTATTAGATGTACCCAAAGGGACACCTTGGACATGAAATTTCATACATTGGTTGATGTGTTTTAAACGTGTTGTTGCCAGGTTATGTGCATTTGAGTAGCTCAAAGAAAAATAGCTTGCAGTTATTTTGACCGAATAATTAGAGTGTATATCCATGTAAAATGCTAATTTTGGTCATCCACCGGTGCGGACGATTCCAACCACGTCTAATGTTCATCACGACTTGTCGAAGCATTCCTCCAAAATAAGGTGCTTGGATCTTGCTTTAGAGGCTCAGATTTAGTTGGATTCGGAACGTCTAGTCCCATATCTGACATTGTTTTCCTTATTAAACATAGAAGTTGGTGGAAATCTCCAAGTACAATCATTCTTTCCTTGAAACATGTTTTATTCGATAGTTGGTTGTATTTCAGGAACATCTAGTTAGTGTTTATATATCCGAAAGTTTAATTTCAAATAATCCGAAGTTTGTAGGCATATAGCCGAATGTTTATCGAAAAATATAGCTGAATGTTTATAGATACATAACCCAAAGTTTTGATCTAATGTATTTGGATGTTTGCAGTCATATAAGGTTAGTTAGATTGGCATCAAAAGTTGTGAACGCTATTTTCTCTAGTCTTCCTCAGTCTTTTGTGACTGACAACGCCATCCGCCAAAACAGAAGTCTAGGGGCAATATTCTACTATTACATTTGCTGCGTAAGATGATCTTAATTAAGCCCAACATTGCATATTTCCTTGTGAAACAAACTTTCAATAAATCAATTCAATTTAAGTGCACACTATATCAATCGATCGACACTTCATACATTTTGAACACCCGTAGAAACAAATGACACGAATCCACGTCTAAATATCACAACTTCAGAACATGGTCATGCGCCCATGCCTAGAACTAGAACCGGTTGCCGCCCTGCCTCCTCGCGTTCTGCCGCCGTTCGGAACGCGCCTGCAGCACGCACAGCTGCGCCTCCCAGACGTCCCTCGGTAACCCGTCGGCCGGTCGCCTTGCTGCCGTGCCATTCCTGAGCTCGGCATCGTATTGCACCCTCGTAGCTGGGTCGGAGAGCGTCTCGTATGCACGTCGGAGCTCAACGAAGAGCTCCGTGGACTCGGCCCGGCGCGACGGCGGGCACACGTCCGGGTGGTACTGCAGCGCCAGGCGCCGGTACGCGCGCTTGACATCCTCCTCGCCTACGTCCGCCGAGTGCTCCAGAGACAGCACCTTGTAGTAGTCCGTCGCCCTGCTAGCCGTGGCTGCCGCCGCTCTGACCGTGCAGCGGCGGTGGCCGCTCCTCTGGTTAAACCTGGCGCCGTAGCTAGTGCTCTTGCTCGTGCATCTGAGCGTGGCGGAACTAGAGCTTGTGGTGTTCATGGCCGATCAAATTAAAGTATCAAACAGAGGAAGAAGCTTTAATTTTGAAGCGAATGTGATCTGTTTGAGCGTTCTTTGATGTGGCAGATGGTGATGGGCTATGGAGAAACCCATATATATAGCCGATTGGAGGGGTGGGGAAGAATGAGACAGACGAGGCTGCGCGCGTTTTGCAGGGGTCTTGCCGTCGCCGTCGCGTCTGGTGAAATGTAGTCGTGCGAGTCTGGGCTTTACGACTGACGAGAAACTTAATTTAGGAGTGAGCTTGTTTCTTGGGGAAGGTCCGACGTGTGAAACCGTGTCCCAGTGACAAGAAGCGTGCGCCCATGCGCCACGGTGAGAACTCGGCCCTAAGGGTGAGCTGACTTTGAAATTTCTACCTTGTCTCTTTACTCTCTCCCAAATCCCACCAAACTACGACCGGCTCATTTCCCCCCGTTCCCTTCTCTCTCCTCCCTCTTCCTTGAGAGTGTCGCGCGAGAGGGTTGTTTGGGCCAGATCTTGTGCATCCTGAGCTGGTGGATTTTCCTCGTCGTGCTCCAGCGGTGAGCTTCCCCACCCCATGGATCTCCATCAATAAGGTTCGTGTTCGTGCTTGCTGCCCTTGGATTTACGATGTTGGGCTGCTGATTCTTCCTACTCTGGCCAACCATGGAGGCGAGGGGGTGAGGAAGGATGGCGCCAGCATAGGCGGATCTGGAGACAGGTGGGGATCTTCCTCTAGCCTGGCTTGTCGATGCCGCGTCAGACTATCGCCGATGGATGGCTCTGCCGTGCTTCCGAGGTGGGAGACGGTGAAGCCTGCTTCCGCGATGAGCCCTTGCTTCAATAAGCGTCTTTTCCATCTCTGTTATGGTGGCCAAGCTCGCCTTCACCTCTCGGCTGGCCTCGGTGGCGAGGGAGAGGAGCGGGTTCATGCTACTGCGACGACCTTGCAGAGGTGGTGCTCGAGGTCCCTGAAGCTGAAAGGATCGTATGACGCACCTAGAGGGGGGGGGGGGGTGAATAGGTGCAAACCAATTTTTAGTTCTTTTTCAATTTAGGCTTGACACGAAGGTAAATTCTCTAGATATGCAACTATGTGATTTACCTATATGACAAGGCCAACTACTAAGCAAGATATAATTACGCAATATATAGGGGAGATAATAGGATAGATGTAACCGAGAGTGGAGCACGCGGAGACACGGAGTTGATTCCCGTAGTTCTCTTCCTTTGCAAGAAGGTACGTCTACGTTCGGAGGAGTGTGGTCGCTACGAAAGCCAGACCAACGCCACGAAGGCTTCACTCAGGTCTCCTGTGAGCACCGCCACGAAGGCCTAGCCCACTTCCACTAAGGGATTTCCTCGAGGCGGAAACCGAGCCTTTACAAGGTTCTTGGGGCACACATCCACAACCAAATTAGAAGCTCCCAAATCTGTAACAACAACAACAAGAAGAAGAACGATATTAACTACAAACAACTAGGGTTTCTCAAAAGAGGAACACTAGCAAAGGGGCCCTCAAGCATATGAGGGTGAAATGCAAATCGCTTCGGTGAAGATGTAGATCGGGGTCTTCTCCTTCGAATCTCCAAATATCAAAAGCTTTGGTTGGGTGGAGGAGGAGATCTTGTGATTCTTGTGTTTCTTGAGGTGGCTCTAATGGTGATGAACTTGGCAATGAAATGAGCAACTTGGGAAGGAGGAAGAAGGGGGGTATTACCCTTCCAAAATCCAGCCGTTGGGGGAAATCTAGGGCCGAATAATCCGGTGTAAGTGAGGACCGGATAATCCCCCCCCCCCCCGAAAATCCGGCCTCTGGTAAATTCCGGGCAAAAGTCTGGCCCTGGTCCAGGGGGTTACTGCGCGACACCGTCAAAAGTCCTTAGCCAAATTTCAGGGGCCGGATATTTTGCAAATATCCGGCCTGGTGAAGTTGATGCAACTGCTTTCTGTCTTGTTTTTCCACACAAAACAACCACATATACATACATATATATTATCTGCACCATCTCATCAAACATTAGAGTATCAGATATATTGACATCAAACATTCAAAACATAAACCGAGAGATGTTCTTTCAGAAGCATACGACCACGACAGCAGATTCCAAGTGACGGCAAGTTTCGGCCGCCGCTATCTCCGGCAAAAGGATTGGCCCTGGTGCGCTCGACCTACAAATCGGTTCGAGCTCTCTCGTCCTCCTTCACTGGAGGATCTTCTCCGACTTCGGCGTGGCGGTGAGCGGTGCTACTTGCCCAAGTGGCCTCGTCCCCGATGGAGGCAGCGGCGTCCGCGCCGGCAAGTCAACAACCATGGGCGACATTTCTGGACTTGATCGCGATTTCACGCATCTTTGTGGGGTGTTTTATGTAAAATCTAGGGACTCAGTTGTAATCTTCTTCTTTCTTGGAGTACTCAATGTATTGTACTCCCATCGCCGATATAAATTTATGCTCCAGGTCCTTCAGGCCTTTCCTGTTAAAAAAACATCGGTACAGTGTTCACAGCCCTCAAGCCGCTCGAGGGCTGACACCTAACTTTTCACTCCCCGCTCAGCACTGACAACTCCCGATTCCCGAGGATCAAATTCAAGGTTTTGGTTACCGGTCAGGAAATCTCGTTACCGCCCAGTAACCAGATTTCCTGAGATCGGTCATACCGTGAAAAAAATCCTGATTTTTTGTGTTAATTTTTTTTTAATTTGTGCGGTAATCGGTCGAGACTTTCCGGTAACCACGGTAATTGGAAATGTTGACCCTGTTGGGACTTTTTTTTCTACCCAAAACCAAAACCTTGGGATCAATACAACTTTTGTTAGACAACTATGGAACAACTATTGTCATTCTGTTATAAATTTAGTAATCACACAAATTACATGTCCACCTTATTATGTTTTGATTCGAACAAAATACATGTTGACCTTGTTTTGTTGGTATTCATTTCCTGTCTTGTGAAATTCACATGACACATAGAGTAAAGATGACAATTCTCAACCTCGAAAAAAAAATGAAGATGACAACTCTCACTTTTACTTTCCATGCAAATCAAATGCAAGGTAAGCTATACCCGTGGTTCCATTCTTGCGAGTGGGTTCGCAGATGTTGTTATATTTATTATTTGAGTAACAAAAATACCCTTTGGTGAGAACCAACCTGAGGTTGGATGGTTAGGAGGGTGGTTGTACCCCCAGCCCACCAGAGTTCAAACCCCAGGTTTGACATCTGTGTGTCTCATAAAGGCGGAATATTCATTCAGTGGAAGGCGTCGTTCCCGTCGATAGCGAGGCGCCTGTGGTGACTTCGTCAATTTCAAGATCCAATCCGCCGGCTCAGTCTTTCGGAGGTGCTCATAGGGGTAGGGTGTGCGTGTGTGCGTTCATAGGGGTGAGTGTATGCGCGTGTATGTGAGCGCCTGCGTTTGTACTGTGTTTCTCAAAAAAAAAAAAACCCTTTGGTGTACACTAGAGAACAAATTTTGGGCTGGTAGGGAAGGGAGCAAGATGTGGTTAGTTTTTATTACATGTGAGTATATTATAAGGTCCCATGGCTGCGTCTTGAGTTCGTGACAGTGAGGGCCAGCAACCTCCGGCCGTCTATCATAGGTTAGGCATACTTGATTTTCTAGTAAGGGTCGAAGCTTCCATGATTCCATGAATCTATATACAAGTAAAACTTTAAATCTACCTAGACATACAATGTTCAAACTCCCTTTTTTGAAGGGTTGCCATTATTTGTATGAGATGATATCAATACATAAGACAAAATCAAAATAAATACATGATTATATTCGACCCAATCTTATCCTAATCGATAAGTTGCATGTGCACACCTTTATTCTAGCAGTGCACGCAGAGTCTACGCATTAGGTGTGTACTTGATCTAGGAATTCTAAGATATGGTTGACATGTCATAATCATTTCCTTATTTTGCAATTTTGCATCCCTTGATTTCCTCTCAGGGTCTCTCTCATTAAAAGGAAAAAATAACCCGGTCGTCAATTCTATACATATAAGGTGGTAAAAGTCACTGTAAATGTAACTCGGTCCAAATTGGACCATTTACATCTCTATCTATATTATTTGTAACATTAGGCTACCACAGGGCATCCTAGATAGACATTATTTTTTCATCTAATTGGATTCATATGTTCTGCATTGTAAGAAAAAAGATACATGGAAAGAAAGCACTTGTTTGGTCGAGGAAGGCGAGGCACACATCATTTAGTGGCTAAATCTTGAAATCCGATCCAGATTCCACATCCGATGTGTTTGGCTACCATGGAAATTGATTTGTCATTTCAATTCAAAATTCTAAGAATTGGTATTGTATGTTAAGTCAATTCATGTCCCTAACCCTGTTGTTCTTGTGGACAAAATTTCATTTCATAAATCATCCTGGCATCCAAACATGATTTTCAGCTTGAATTTCAAATTAACAATGAACTGAAAGCACCGGCATCATTTCATTTCATTGCTTTCATTTATTTTGTTTCTACAAAATGAAATGAGGGGTGTCAATCAGTCTGTAAGAGGGGTATAAAACAACAATAATGCCACCCATTTTTTTATTGTAATGAAACTTGGATAAAATGATAATATGCGTCGTTTCACTGTTATTTGTGGTTAAAGAACTATGTTGCGTTGAGATGATGTTACAATCTTTTGTGAAAAAAGAGTTTTGAAACAAGTAACCAGTTAGTTAGCTATATGATAATATATAGATGAAAGTTGGCAGCAAAAGTACAAATATCATATCTCACTGTAAAACTAAACATAGTCTACATAACCCTAATAACAACAATCGTGAGCCGATAATAACTTAATTCATCCTTAATAACGACTAACCTTATTGTCATTAAAAATGATCAATAGTTAATAACTAGGCTAATCATGTAGTTAGGTGAAGGTCACTATGTGTTGACATAATGTAATGCATAGTTTTCTTATCGCGACACATTTCTTTTCCTAGTGAGGGGCATCATTCTCTTTGATAGTCACTCGTGTATGGTGACCTTTTGAAATGGCTCAACGTGTTTAATCTCCAATAGATGAGGTGTAAGTATGTGGATTTAATAGTGTGCATCTGAACTTGTGTTTACATTGTATTCTCCATTGTGCTCTGTCCGATTGGGTTTATTAGTATCGGCAGCACATATCTCTAGATCATCAATTTGTGCTACATAATATCAATTATATAACATAAAATTATATATTAGAGAATATAACGTCTTAAGTTTCTAACGATTTTTTTAAAACATGCGTCTTATACTAAGTGGATTATATTGATGATATAGTTATACACGCATGACTAATAAACCTAAGGGCATATTTAACAGTACTCCCTTAATTATAATACCGGTTTATTAGATCACCATGTACTTCGAGAAAACTTTCATCGTTAATTTAGTTAATAAAATATGAGATATATACCACTGAAAAACCACTTTTAAACACTAGTTCAATGCAATAATTTTTTATGTCATATATCTCATATTTTTTGGTCAAACTAATGGTTAACACTTTCTTAAATACGTAATGGGCTAATAAACTGGTATGGGGTAGAATGAAAAATGCATTCCATACTAAAAATGACCAATAAAACTTTCAAAAAGTTAGTAATTCATTCTACTAGTGCACTATATCAATCGATCTACACTTTATACATACATACATCTTATGAACATCCGTAGAAACCATGCCACGAGTCCACGGCTAGAGATCACAAGTTCATAAATCAGAACGGTACATGCGCGCGCCCATGCCTAGAACCGGTTGCCGCCGCAACTCCCCGCGCTCTGGCGCCGCTCAGAACGCGCCCACAGCACGGACAGCTGCGCCTCCCACACGTCTTTCGGGAACCCGTCGGCCGGTCGCCTCGCCGGCGTGCCAGTGCTCAGCTCGGCATCGTACTGGACCCTCGTAGCAGGGTCGGAGAGCGTCTCGTAGGCGCGCCGGAGCTCGACGAAGAGCTCCGTGGACTCGGCACGGCGCGACGGCGGGCAGACGTCCGGGTGGTACTGCAGCGCAAGCCGCCGGTACGCGCGCTTGACAGCCTCCTCGCCCAGGTCCGCCGAGTGCTCCAGCGACAGCACCTTGTAGTAGTCGGTGCTCCTGCTCGCCGTGGCCGTCGCCGCCGCCTTGACCGTGCTGCTCCTCCGGCCAAAGCCGGCGCCGTTGCTAGTAACCTTGCTCGTGCATCCCAGACCCAGAGTGGTGGAACTAGAGCTGGCGGTGTTCATGGCTGATCAGACAGAGGGGAAACTTTAATTTGCAGTGATTTGTGAGAGTGGTCTTTGGTGTAGGGGTGGTGGAGAGAATGGCGATACCAGTATATATATAGCCAATGGCAGGGTGATACCAGGATGAGACAAGCGAGGCGATGCTGCAGGCGGTTTTCACGGGTGCACGCGATGTGGCTTTCCCGTCGTCGTCGCGGCGGATCAGCGGTCGGCCCGGTCGGGGATTTGTGAAATGGACCTCTGAGTCTATGGGCTGGACGGCAAACTTAATTTAGGAGTGAACTAGTTTCTTCCGGAAAGTTCGACGAAGCTATGAGCCACCAATCTGTGAATGGTGTCAAGCTATACGCCAAGGTGAGCTCTCGGTGCTAACGGGGTTTGACCTAAAATTTCTAGGTGCTCTCGACTCTCTCTCAACGAAATTCCGGTGCTCAGACCTCCGGCCGGCCGCCACCGAACCACGAAAGATCTCGAGGATCAGTACAAGTTTCGTCAGACGACTATTGACCAACTGTTGTCATGCCGCTATAAAGTTCATGCCCACCTTGTTTTGTTGGTATTCATATCATGTCTTTCGAAATTCACATGACACATGGCGCTAAGAACACATGCTTGCTCAGGATCACCAGAATTATTGGATCTACTTCAGTGATCACGAGTACGAGTGCGTCCGGAACATAAAGATAAACCAATGCATGGCCAAATACATGTACACTGCCGGATACATAGTACTACTATCCAATAACTGTGTATTTCGAAGTATTGAAAACACGCTCCAATGCTTTTTTAATTAAAGGCCAAAAGACTGACATTAAATTAATAACGCTTTTATAGCGAAACAAATATAAGATGCACAACCCCATTTACAAGGTAGAAATGCACATACACAAGTAAAGGTGGACACGAGCCAGCTAGGGCTGGACTTGATGTGAGCCGCATTTCAGCTCGCGCAAGATCGGCTCGGGCTTGGCTATGACTCAGTTCAGCTCGATCTGGCTCGCGGCTGAATGCCCAGACGCCCAGTACATACCTGTGTACATGTACATGTACCCCATGTACAGACAGGAGTTTAGCTTGTTTTCAAGCATTTGAACAACAAATTAAGCATGCAAATGCTCATAATTTTCTAGAAAAATGCAAAGTATGTCAATTTACATAGGGATAAAGCCATTTGATGAAAAATCAATAATTAGAGCACTTACATGATACGTGGGTATAGAGGTTTACCTCAAAATTAGAAGCAATTTCGCACATCATGTCCATTCTTTCTCAATTCAAATTCTTGAAAATAACCAAAAGAGAAACACCAATACACAATGGACAAGCACAAAATGATAGAGAAGTTTCATAAATCATAGTGACATCGACACGGTTACAACTTAGCTTCCAAGTTCAAACACAAATCAACTAGAGTAACATCCAACTCTCATAGGTTCTAAGTTCAACACAAATAAACTAAGACAAGTTCAACTTCTAGCAAGATCATCACCCATCTCCATTCTCCAACTCCATTATAGCAACATCCAAATGACATGATAGTCTACAAGTAACAATAGGTTTAGTAAATTTTCTACTCACATGACAAGTGAGCATGTAGTAAATATCTCTTACCAATAGTTGTTGTTCACCACACCCTTAGGCAACTTGATGGTCTCCACATTTTTGTCAACACCCGGATTTTTAATTCCAGATGCCTATTATGCCATACATCGCAATCCCAGAAATATTGTTTTTGCGAAACATAATAGTCGATATCACAGAACATTATTCATTACAAACCATAATCGTCTTACAACAAGGGATCTCATGATCCAATTTAAAACAACAGTTGGTCTAACGATCAAATACACAACATGTAGCGGAAGAAACGTAGTAGCGGTCCATCTGTTTCACAGGCAACGCTTGACGTTGGGAGGTGATCCTAGTTATCATAGATGTCCTGCTATCCATCTTCCTGGTACTGGTGCTCCTCTTCATAGTCTGGCCATTTGAATAGCCAGGAAAAAAGCCATGAGTACTTTTGAAGTACTCGCAAACTCACACTAATAGAAGTACTAGTAGCTCTAATAGGTATTCTAAGCTTCTAGGTTTATTTGCACAAAGACAATTTTATTTCATAAACACTTTATAGCAAAGACTCTTTATTGAACTAAAATTACTCAAGTGGGAACATTAGTGTCATTCCGACAACTCTGTTGTGATTCAAGTCAACATTCACCCTTCAAGTCACCATTCATTTTTAGAAAACATTTGACAACGGAACAGTATGACCATCCAACTGTTCATGACCGCGGACGCGGCTATTCGAATAGTTTAACACTCTGTAGAGGTCGTACTCTTGTGCCACAACTTTTGATTACATCCGTCAGGGATAGCCCTGAATCATCATACTCAGTATGCGGATCATCAACCATTAACCTTTCACTTACATACCCTAGTATAGGCACCTCCCCTCTGAGCTTGGCCTCCTAGTGATGGCAATCTGCCATCCTAGGAACTGCACAGAGCTTGGGTAGGACATTCATCTCTTATTCACGTCATTTCATTTTCAACGGAGGCAACCTCAGCATAACCTCTATGACGCATGTTCAGAGGGAACCCATACTAAAATACACAAATTTCCAGTTAAAGCCTTACCCATTATCAGGTATTGTGGGGGTACTTTAAAATTGGAATGGTATCGCATCCGAACCCAACCATCAGTTTTTATCAAATTCACACTGTCATTCAGAGGTCATATTCACCTTCAAAACTTTCAATAGAATGACTCATCATCCTAAGGTTTTCAAAGTCATTTGATTCACAAGTTCTCATCTAGAGTAGTCAATTTTAGTTTTAGCACTAGCAACTAGTCATGAGGGGTGCTAACTAAATTTTAGCTCTCTAGGCTAAGCTTGAAACTCTTGCGGTACTCTATACTTAGACAAGAAATAGCTACAACAAGTAAGCCTTGTTAACCAAAGTAAAAGTATTGCAAGATAAAAACTTGGCTTTGGAAGAATAAAACTTTAAACAAAAATGCTAGTGCCATGGTGTCTTGCACTAGTAGCTGGCATTAGTAGAGCTTGCTCATGGTAATATCTTGTATTGGTAATATCTTGCCTTGGTTGGTACGGTGATCAAAGTGTTCCTCCTCTTCTTCGTAGAAGACCTCCTCCTCCTCGTAGCCTTCGGTACTAGCTAGCGTCTATAAACGGATACGAGGTATACAATCACCAAACAATACTTAAGTACTAGACTTAACACTCAAATGGTTCACACAAGAGGATCTAGCATCTCACCATTTTTAACATTGTGGTTGGCTTTGTTTTCTTTTAAGAAAAATAATTTCCTCTCATTGAAAAACAAATACTAAGATTTAATACCTACTAGGGTTTCTATGTATTTTATTTTTGGGAGAAGTAATTTTCACTAATTGAAAATTACTATGATTTAAGATCCTCAAATAATAGAATATGAACTCATGGGGACCAAAGTCACCACTTCATATTTATTCATTTGGGAAAGTGATTTAAATGAGATAGTACATCTCATACAATTTAAATGCTACTTTGGAAATGATTTAATATTTTCAAGTAATAACATATGAGGTCTGATGCGTGCAGTTAACACACGTCCGTTGGGAACCCCAAGAGAAAGGTGTGATGCGTACAGTAGCAAGTTTTCCCTCAGAAAGAAACCAAGGTTTATCGAACCAGTAGGAGCCAAGAAGCACGTTGAAGGTTGATTGCGGCGGAGTGTAGTGCGGCGCAACACCAGGGATTTCGGCGCCAACGTGGAACCTGCACAACACAATCACAGAACTTTGCCCCAACGTGACAGTGAGGTTGTCAATCTCACCGGCTTGCTGTAAACAAAGGATTAAACGTATTGTGTGGAAGATGATGATTGTTTGCGAAGAACAGTAAAGAACAATTGCAGCAGATTGTATTTCAGATGTAAAGAATAGGACCGGGGTCCACGAGTTCACTAGTGGTGTCTCTCCCATAAGATAAGCGAGATGTTGGGTGAACAAATTACGGTTGGGTAATTGACAAATAAAGAAGGCATAATAATGCACATACATATATCATGATGAGTACTATGAGATTTAATCAGGGCATTACGACAAAGTACATAGACCGCTATCCGAGCATGCATCTATGCCTAAAAAGTCCACCTTCAGGTTATCATCCGAACCCCTTCCAGTATTAAGTTGTAAACAACAGACGATTGCATTAAGTATGGTGCGTAATGTAATCAACACAAATATCCTTAGACAAAGCATCGATGTTTTATCCCTAGTGGCGACAACACATCCACAACCTTAGAACTTTCTGTCACTGTCCCAGATTTAATGGAGGCATGAACCCACTATCGAGCATAAATACCCCCTCTTGGAGTCACAAGTATCAACTTGGCCAAAGCCTCTACTAGCAACGGAGAGCATGCAAGAACATAAATAACATATATGATAGATTGACAATCAACTTGACATAGTATTCAATATTCATCGGATCCCAACAAACACAACATGAAGGATTACAAATAGATGATCTTGATCATGATAGGCAGCTCACAAGATCTAACATGATAGCACAATGAGGAGAAGACAACCATCTAGCTACTGCTATGGACCCATAGGCCAGGGGTAAACTACTCACACATCGATCCGGAGGCGATCATGGCGATGAAGAGACCTCCGGGGGATGATTCCCCTCTCCGGCAGGGTGCCGAAGGCGATCTCCTGAATCCCCCGAGATGGGATTGGCGGCGGCGGCGTCTCTGGAAGGTTTTCCGTATCGTGGCTCTCGGTACTGGGGGTTTCGCGACGAAGACTTTAAGTAGGCGGAAGGGCAGGTCAAGGGGCATCACGAGGGGCCCACACAACAGGGCCGTGCGGCCAGGGCCCAGGCCGCGCCGCCCTAGTGTGTCACCACCTCGTGGCCCCACTTCGTTTCCTCTTCGGACTTCTGGAAGCTTCGTGCAAAAATAGGACCCTGAGCGTTGATTTCGTCCAATTCCGAGAATATTTCCTTACTAGGATTTCTGAAACCAAAAACAGCAGAAAACAGACAAGCGGCTCTTCGGCATCTCGTCAATAGGTTAGTGCCGGAAAATGCATAATAATGACATATAGTGTGTATAAAACATGTGAGTATCATCATAAAAGTAGCATGGAACATAAGAAATTATAGATACGTTTGGGACGTATCAAGGTCATGTAGACTAATGTCATCACCTCACATTGAATTACTTGGAAAGTGATTTAAATGCGATGCTACATCTCATAGATTTTAAATACTATTTTTGAAATAATTTAAATGAGCTAGAAATGACTACATAGCCATTATTTGAATCTAGCCCATGATCATATGAAACAACTATGTAATATTTTTGCATAATAAAATAGAGTTTTTGAAATGTGAATTATGAGAGTTGGAATCAACTCAAAATGAATTATGGTTGATTTTATAAAAAAGTTTGAAGTGTGAAAAGGTATTGCCTTGTTATTTTTATTGCAATTTCTCTGTAATGAATCAAGGGTTGAGACTAAATGGGTTGGAGAGATAAAGTCACAGGCTCTCCATAGAATTTTGAATCATCAAATTTGGTTTAGTAGATTTTGTTCTATTGAATTTTGAACAGAAGGAGTATTTGAATTTAGGTTAAAACGAAAAAATCGGACTTGAATTAACGGGCTAAGGCGGGAAAACTAAACGGGACGGGAGAAAAGGAAAAAGGCCGGTCCAGTGGTGCGTCTCGCACACGTGGGCTGCCTGACAAGGGGTCCCACACGTTAGTGGCTCTTAAAACCCGAAACGGTATGCGCGAATGGGGGCCGTAGGATTAGAAACACTATCTAACGGTCGATGCTCGTCGTCGTCGACGACGAGCTCAAACCCTGGCTGCGGCGAGGTGGGTTGGCTGGGGGCTTACCGGCGCTCCGGCGAGGCTTGGAGAGGTGGGCAGTTGGCGTGGAAGACAACGGAGAGTCCAGCGAGGGTCGAGGGAGCGGCGGAGATGGTCGGAATTGTTGCCTCCTTCTGGCTACTGGGCAGGCGAACTCCGGCTAAATTGGGGCGGCTCCGGCGATAATGTGGATGAGGAAGTGGTCGAGGAGAGCGAGAGGAAGGAGGGGAGCAAGATGGTGTGAAGAATGGAGGCCGGGGAGGTCTTTATTTATAGCGAACGAGAGGGGGCGGAGGTCACCGGCATGTCGATCATGGCGGCGAGGCTATAGTGGCGGAGAGGCGGGGGCGAGGTGCTAGGACGGTGCTGCGTCATCTGGCGGTCCTTGTGAACGTCATGGCGCAGCAGGAGGTGGGCGGGAGTGTGCGGTGACGTCGGTGTCCGGGAGGTACTGTGGCGGATGGTCGTCGACGGTGACGATGGCTACAGGGCTCGCGCGGGCAGGAGAGCATGTCTGGGAGGTAGCTGGTGGCGTGACGATGCTTAGGGCGGAAGCAGGGGTCAAGGCGAGGACGGAGTCGATGGGGCGACGTCGCACTCTGGCGCGCCCGTGCGTTGCGACCATGTCGGTCCTGGCGTCACTTGCTGACCTAGGCGTGTACTGGCCTGGTCGTTGCATGCTTCTCCTTGGCCAAGGCCTGGTACTAGCATGGTCAGTAGAGAGAGGGGTAGCTCCAGGACATGGTGGAGGTGAGAGGAGAGGGCCGGTGATGATGAATGGCATGGTGGTGGCGTGGTGAGTGACATAGGCATGTCTTGGTCATGATCACCACGGGAACAGTGGTTCAAAAGCATTGCATTGTCCAGTGGGGTGTAGAGGGAGCCGAGGTTGACCATGGTAGCTAGGGTTTAGGCTTAGACCCACTGGTTTTTAGAGTGCATGCCATTCTCTAATTCTTGCCCACCAGGTGTTCGACACAATGGCCGCAAGAAATTTTATTTTGAATTTTGCCAAACTTTTTCTTGGGTGTGATTCTAATAATGTTTGGCACCTCTTGATGGCCTTGGTTTGAAATTTAGAATTGGTTTGGTAAAAATCAAATTTGGGTTGATCTAGAATCTGTTTCAAAGTTGCCACTTTGGCTGCTTTTTAAATTCATTTGAATTTGAATCAGCAAGGTTGGTCAACACCAAGTTGTTCAATTTTATGAGTACTATAGATCTGTGCAAAAAGATGAGAAGGTTTGGTTTAGAAAATAATAACCACATGGGTTCAAAGTGGGCATCATGTTAAAATTGTCACATATGACCATTATCACATGTGCTAGGGTTTTTCATTTTCTTTTCTTTTGTTTTGATTTTCTTTGACCAAAAGTCATTGTTTTGGGTTTATTGAGTGTTAGGTTAAGTTTGCTAATGTTTTCAAACCGGTTAAGTAAAGTATACATGGCATAGGCTCATATGTGCAAGTATGGCCATTTTCTCACATATGCTTCACTTTTTATTTTAATTTCTTTTCTTTGTTCCTCTTTGATTTTGAAAAGGTTAGGATTTAGGGTTTAGAAACATGTTCCACACTTCAAACAAACAATCATGGCAAAAATCACAACATACATGCATGATCACTATGCACACCAAGTTTTTGTTGGCTCCAAATTTTGGAAAAAGGGAATTGATCTTCTTCATTGTTTTGAAAATTTGGGA
Source organism: Lolium rigidum (assembly GCF_022539505.1). Lineage (NCBI taxonomy): Eukaryota > Viridiplantae > Streptophyta > Magnoliopsida > Poales > Poaceae > Lolium > Lolium rigidum. The sequence continues at coordinate 179,694,447 of NC_061512.1, read as the reverse complement.
TGTTACAATTTTCCTCATCATCTTCCTCCTTCTCCTAAATTAGAGAAAGTTAGCCATGAATTTTTTTAAGAATTGATAATGTGAGAAGGGGGTTGGAATTCATACCATCACAATCAAGTCACTATGGGAACCCTTAATATAGCTTGCACCACAAACCAATGCCTCCACCATAACCGACTTTAGAGAACTACGATAATCATCTAAAACCCTTCCACCGGTGCTAAAAGTTGATTCCGATGACGCCAACCTAGCCAGGATAGTTAAGAACCGCCTTGCCATCCTTGGCAACACCGGGTACCTAAGTGAATTCACTTTCCACAAATCAAGCAAGATGTATTTGGGATCTGGATCCTCAAGCGCATATTCTAGGTAGTTCCTTAGTTCACTCTTTGATGATTTTGTTGTGGTGTTTCTTCGGTGGGTTTGGAAGGCACTATCCGATGTGGGCATTGAGCTACTAGTAATGCAAATGTTGGAGGATGATGTGGTTGATTTCTCGTCCATCTTCTTTGCGGTATCAAACTTATCAAACAACTCCTCTAACTCCACATGCACATAAGCTATCTCATCCATTGCCGTGTCTTCGTCGTAGAGTTCTTTGAAGGCCCAATCTATATAGAACATCTTGTACCTTGGATCAAGGATTGTAGCAAGCACCATGACATTGTTATTTTCCTCCCAATAGTTGTTAAACTTCTGCATCATAGATTCTCCCATAGCCTTATAAGTCGGGTTCCGACGAGCAATGGCTTTTCTCAATGCAATCTTGATACTCACAATGTGGTGGTAGAATATGTTTGCTGTGAGATATGCTTGTGCTGAAAATGCGGTAGTTACTTGAGCGAACGCAAAGAGAATTGGCTCAATAAGCTCATACATCTTCCATTCATCACTTGTAGGCTCCCACTTGTAGTTGAGATCTGACTTGGCATAACCTTTCAATGCCTCTCTATATGGACGGCCAGTAGCTATCATCTTGTAGGTTGAACTCCACCTTGTAAAATATCAAGGGTCAAATGAGAACCGATAGTGAGAGCTAAACCTATACAAATCTCAACAAACTTGTGCAAGCGACTAGTTGACTTCTTGAAGTACTTCACTGTCTCCCTCAAATTCAAGATCAAACTAGACATAAATGTTGCCCCATCTTGCACCACCAAGTTCACGATGTGTGCACAACACCGGACATGGAAATAGACCTCCTCAAATTGTTTGCTACGCTGGAAAATGAACTTTGCCTTCAAATCTTTCACAACAACATCATTTTTTGAAGCATTGACTAGTGTGATTGAAATAACCTTGTTCTCTATCTTCCAATCAGTCATGCAGTTCCAAACCATATCTGCAATCACATGTCCAGAGTGAGGTGGATCCAACTCCATACACGGGTTTCAATCTTCCAATCGGTATCTATATAGTGCGCCACCACACACATATAGGCAATGATCTGATTTCTAGTCCACATATCTGTAGTGAGTCTAGTGTAGTTCACCTCATGGAGTGCTACTTTCAGCCTCTCCTTTTCTTTCTTGTAGACCCTCATGCACTCGGCTCGAATTGCCTTTCTTCCCATGGGTGTATAGAGTGGATTCAAGTTCTTCAAAAAAAATGTTGAACCACTCATTCTCGACCATCTTAAATGAGTACTCATGGACCATTATCATTTTAGCAATGAGCTCCTTGACAATAGCTTGATCAAACCCAATATGTCTGGGAGTTGCTGCTTCAGGAATCTTTGTATCGCCATTGACGGGCTTGAAACCAAGACGGCTTTGGATCAATTAGCTAGAAATCTTTGCCGTTGAGCTTCTTGCATTTCCCTTTCCAATGCCTATTAAGGGTTGATTTGCTTGAACCTTGAGCGGTTGCATATTACTTGGTGCAATGGATGGACCTTTCCTTCAACAACTTAGGTCCTTCTGGCTCTCTTCATCAACAATCCACACCTTCTCAAAATATTTCCAAGCCATGGAATTCTCGGAGCCGCTTGATTCCTTCTTCCATTTTTTTTCTTTCCTTTAACTCTTGCGTCATCTTCTCCGGAACTAATATCAATACTTCCTTTGTCTTCAAGAGCTAGGCCATCATCCTCGGACATGTCATCATCATGGTCATAAGAGTTTTCATCTTCATCATTCTCATCGGGCGCATAGATATATTCGTTATCTTCCTCTTCAATTTCTTGGTTATCTACCTCACAATCATCAATCTTCTCTTCTTGTACAACAATGAGAACAAGCAAAGAAGATATTTCTTTGCATTTGCAACAACATTTGCATATATTTTATTACACAACAACAAGCAAGCCAGCATTTAGATTAGCATTTGCATCAAATAAATAGAAATCAAGTAATTAACATTATATATCACTAAAATATTATACACCAAACAGCAAGCAACATTTGCATATTTTTATTACACAACAGGAAGCAAGCATGCATTTAGATTAGCATTTGCATCAGATAAACAACCAGCAAGCAACATTATATATCACTGTAATATTACAAAACAACAAGCAAGCAATATTTGCATCAAATAAACAACAAGAATTTATATATCACTACATTATATTTGCAGCAACATTTGCATCACATAAACAACAGCAAGCAAGCATTTAAATTTGCACCAATTTATGCAACATCATCATCATCAAAGCAGCTAACCATCGGCATTGTAGATTGCCTGGACGAGGATGACTTGTCATGGCCCTCCGCGCGGCCGGCAGCGGAGATGTGGGCAGGGAGCCAACAGGCGGAGGGGGTGGTGCTTCAGGGAGGCGATGTTCAGATTATCCTCCGAGCTGGTCTAGACGCGGGCCCTGGCCTTCTTCTACACAGGCGGTGTCGGGTCTCCATACAGCGAGGCCAAGGGTTTATGATTCCTCGAATCCATGGCGTCATCGACGGTGCGGTGAGAGGCAAGGGACAGTGGGGCACGAGGGGACGATGGGGCGCGATGGGGAGGGCTAGGACGTGGCTGGGGGGCATCTGATAGCTGTAAATAACAATGCTAAAAAGAATCTTGATACGTTGGGACTCCAAGTGCAAAGTGTTTTATCAAGGGAGTATCTTCCCCACAAGGGTGACTCGAGGGTTTATATCGAACTCTCGAGGAATTGGATGGAAAAGTATTTCTCTTCTCTCTGCTTCAAACAATCCTGCAAGTAAGTAAATGCCTTGTGTCCCCAACTTCACCGTGTGGTTGTATAGCACAAGATTTTGCGTACGTAAATAACACAAGTAGTAATAAAACAAGTAGTAAACTAAACTAGAGAAAATAACTAAGCAAAAACTGTAAAGGGGTTGATTGTTTTTGGTGTTTTGGATGCAAATAACAAAAGTAAATATTCTTGTATTTTCGGAATAAAATAGTGCAGCTAATAGAAAACAATGTAAATGCAAGATAAATGTGTTTCTTATGATAAAAAGTGGATCGGGGTTCATGGGTTCACTTGACTATTTTCTCGTAAAGTTGTGGTGGACAAAAAACAATTCATCAATGAGATATGAAGGTACAAATTCTATTATCTGTAAGATCAGAATTAAAATGGGCATCACATCCTAACATAGAGATGATGCAACACACCTCTCTTATGCTCCACAAGAATGAAACTTCATCAATGTTGTATTAAAAATTAACAGAGCATAGCAATAAGAACTTTGACATTAAGTATGAACATCAAATATGCTACCTTGAACAAACAAGATCACCATTGCTGCCACATGATGAACATAGCACATGGATTCACTTTATCCCTAGTGAGGTAGGAACAGAAAGGCAAAGCCATTATAGATAATGAACATATTGTCACTATCCAATCACTAAAACCTTGCTACTCCATCTAACAAACACATCACCCCACACACGCTCTTGCATAGATGTTGGATCAAAACATAAAATTAACAACGGGGTACATAATATATATATCTATCAACACATCTCACAAATATAATACGATCATATCTTATATAACAGTATCATAGAACAAGGATCCACCACATAGGTATTAGAAATATGACCATAATCATGATAGGCAGCTCATATGGCACTAACTACTATGAAGAACATGAGAGAAATAGATCAAGCTAATGCCACAAATCCGTAGTCGAGAGGTGGAATACTCCATCTTGGTCATGGTGATGATGATGAAGGCCGTTGGAGAAGGTGGAGATCCCTCCGGCGGTGATCCCTGCGGAGTTTTCCCACCCAATATTCTCTGCAGCAGCCTCCGTTTTGGTGTTTCTGTCTTTCCGCGGCGCTCTCCTCCCGAGAACTCTTCGGGGCCATATATATAGGGTTTTTAGGGCAAAATACATCGGTTCGCGAAAGAATTAGAGCAAACGGACGATCGAGGTCTGAACGGAGGTGGGTGGCGTGGCCAGACTCTTGGGCCGCGCCACCTATGCTCGTTTGGCCCTCGGGCCTCTCTAGGTGTGCTTCCAGGGTTCATGATGTTTCTCCCGATGAGAAAATGATGGTCCAAAAATCCCAGATCAATTTGACTCCGTATAGGCTTCTGAAAGTGAAAAATACGCGAAATAGGGTTTTCCTGTTATGCGGGGTTATAAACAAAATAAAGGAGATTATTGGTAAATCCCCATAAATCAATGTAAAACATGATATTATCATCATATATGTTGCAAATATGTGGGAATTCAATATGATAAAGGAAAAAAGTTCATGTATGCATTTTACATGCATCAACATCACGGGCGGTGGCAGCGCGGCGCCTGTGCTCTGCGGCCGTGCGTGCGTTGGGAGAGCGAGAAGAACCAGACCGAGAAAATAGTACTATGAAAAACATGAGAGAACATAATCATGATAGGTATTACGAATATGCCCATAATCATGATAGGCATCTCATATGTCACTAAGTACTAAGAAGAACATGAGAGAAATAGATCAAGCTACTGCCACAAACCCTGTAGTCTAGAGGTGGACTACTCCTTTTTAGTCATGGTGATGATGATGAAGACGTTGGAGAAGGTGGAGATCCCTCCGGTGGTGATCCCGGCTGAGTTTTCCCCCTCCAACCTTCTCTGCAGCCTCCGTTTTTGTGTTTCTGTCTTTCTGCGGTGCTCGCCTCCCGAAAACTCTTTGGGGCCATATATATAGTCGTTTTTAGGGCAAAACACGTCGGCGGGAAAAAGAATCGGGGAAATCGGACTATCGAGGTGCGAACAGAGGTGGGTGGCGCGGCCAGGAAGTTGTGCCGTGCCACCTGGCCTTGTTCGCTCCTCGGGCCTCTCCAGGTGTGCTCCAAAAGTCCATTATGTTCCTCCCGAAGAAAAAATGATGCTCGAAAAATCCCTGGTCAATTTGACTCCTTATAGGTCTCTGAAAGTGAAAAATACGCGAAATAGGTTATTTTGTTTTGCGGGGTTATAAACCAAATAAAGGGGATCATTGGTAATTCCCCATAAATCAATGTAAAACATGGTATTATCATCATATATGTTGCAAATATGTGGGAATTCAATATGATAAAGGACAAAGTTCATGTATGCATTTTACAAGCATCAATATCCCCAAGCTTAACCTATGCTTGTCCTGAGCATGAAGGTGATAAAACTAACATGAACTTTGGAGTTTATGATATATAGCTTCTAAATCATGCAAAGTTCAATCAATAATGAATAACAACAAGTAACATGAACTCATAAAGTGACAACCCCTACATTCTACATAGCATGCATAAAAGTAAATAACATTGTAAGTAACATGAATGACAGGTATTATAAATCATAAAGCATGCTTGAGAAGATCCTATTGAATTTTAGAATACTTTGTGTCTTCTCTTTTCATGAATATTTTTTTTACTCTTGTACACAAGAAAGTAAGTAGTGAATGGATGTGCTAAACCTCCAACAAAATAAAAAAAGTATAGAGCATAAAACATGGTTTTGAGATATGCAATTAAAGTCAACAATAATAATATGGATGGGGTACCAAGTATCTCATGTATAAAGATATCTATGTGTCATGAGTTTGACCTCTTATGAGTAAGTGTTGCCTCATTTTCTTGAATGCTAAGGACTACACGTCTTATTACTCAACTTCAGATCTCCAACTTCTTGACATGATCTTGGACACTTCTATTAGATCGGTTAACCCATTTTTCAAGGTAGCAATGATAGCTGGCTGTTGGAGTATATGGAATCACAGAAACAGGATTATATTTGATAATGAGCAGAGATGTAGCCAGGGATGTTACAATCTTTTCAAAGCAACAGTTCAAGAGATTAGACACAGGATTAAACCTGGCTTAAAAGAAGGAATGCAAGCATGGATAGACACTTTGTAATTTCTTTATTTTTCTGTTTCTTTTTTTCTTCTTCTTTGGTTATTTTTGCCCACCATTTGTAAATAACCATGCCATTATTTGGGCACCATATATGAAAATGACGCAGTGGGGGCCTTCCCCACTGTATTTGGCGTCAAAAAAAAACTTCGGGTTACCAAGACTTTTCGACATACATGTTTTAACCAAGTGTCGTAATGAGGTACCTTCATGTCAACAGTACAAAGGACCAAAGGATATGTGCATCTCAACTATAGGCCATCAATATCGGGACAACATGAACAATAGACGTTGAGCATCCCCTCTAACTCTCTCTCAATTTTTCTCAAACTTTTTTTTGTTTCTTTTCTCATACTCTTTTTTCACACAGCTCTTTTTTCATAACTCTTTTTTCGCTTTTTATATTGAGGATGCTCGTTGCTGAAATTTCTACCATGATTAAGCATGGCTTCAGTTAGTGGCTCATTACTTTTTTTCTGACAATGCATGCTTACTTGCTTAAATAACCTCTACTTATTTCACAAGAGATAGTCATCAACAATACAAAATAAATAATGATCAACTTAGGGTGCAATACCCCAAAAGTACAATGTTGAAAGACTTGCCCAGTAAACATGGTTACGGTCTAGCTCATTACTCATAATCAGTCAAACCAACAACATGCATAGTGGTATTTCCTACCATACCTTACTTTCTTATGAGCTTTAAATTACACAAAAAGGAAATTTTAAAAAAGGATGGAGGAAATCACACACATTATAATTGGAATAGCAAGTGCTATGCAAGTAGGTATGATAGACATTGGATTTGATTTGAGCTTGGAAACAAGTCTATGCTTGTGTAAGAATTCAAATCTTTTGGCTAGCAAAAGTTCTAAAAGCATGCAATAGTATCCATAAACTATTCATTCATAATCAAATAATGAACTTAAAGTTAAACATCTATCTATACTAGCAAGAAGTAATACTAAATGAGGCACATAACAAATCATCACTCAATAGAGCATGTGAAACTAGAGATACAATACACAAAATAAATTTTAGCTTTTAAGCATTCTTTCTTTTCTTTAAGAGTATAGAACTTAGTTTACTTTGAACATTCAGAGATAAAGATTTTTGTCCAGTAGCTCATGCATATGCATCATAAACACTCAATATGATGGTTCTCTCACAAAAATAACAAAACTAGACACAAATAAAACAAGGATGCTTCCAATTATTGCGAAAAAACTATGTTACTCAAAAAATAGAGTTTAGAGGTGCTCAAACCAGATTTTAAAATGAGTCCAGTGGGCTTGCATGGGCATCCCCAAGCTTAGGATCTTTATCATACTTAATCATCTTAGTGTGATATTCCTCCATTTCCTGTGAAAAAACTTCAACACAAACTTTTCTACCCATTCTTTTCTATGGGTGACATTAGAGGTACAAATAAATCATGCTTGATGCTATTTTACTCAATAATAAGTTATATCTTTATGAACCAGAGAGCACATAATGTTCTACTCATTCTAGCATATCAAAATATCCAAGTAAAAAATCACTTTGATACACAAAAGAATGCATCTAACAAAACAAGGCAGAATCTGTCTAAATTTTTTGCTGCAGAAGAATTGAATTTTTTGATCGAGTTAGACACCTCAGAAAATTAAGAAAATTTACTTGAATATAGAGGATAAAAAGTTGCATCTACAGTATTAAGGACTCATTTTTCGGAGCTACCAGTAAAAATAGTAAAATCGTGCACTAAAAAGTGCAGCGCAGGAATCAACAGCTCCATATTATGTTTGCAACTTTAAACATTCAAATGGGTAAAAACTTGATACTTTATTTAAAAACCATAGAGTAAACTAAAAAAATTAAAATTCTACAGCAAGCATGCAAAAATAAATATCACAAATAAAAACATCTTGGGTTGCCTCTCGTAAAGCGTTTTCTTTATAGCCATATAGCTAGGCTTACTTATTTGATTCAAGTGACATGGAATTTTCGTGGTAGCATAAATGCTGCCTCAATCTTCCTTGGAAAATGTTTCATTCACTTCTTCTGAGGGAACTGAAACTTAACATTCCCTTTCTTTGAATCAATAGCCCATGTTGTTCTCAGAAAAGGTCTTCCAAAGATAATAGGACTAGAGGAATTTCATCCCATGTCCATAACAATGAAATCAACAGGTACATTTGTCATATGTAATTCAACCATAACATCTTTTACTTTTCCTAATGCATGTGTGGTTAAATCATTAGAAATTAATAAACTAATAAGATTTTTTTCCATATTTTTAAAGTTGAGTAAATCATATAGCTCTTTAGAGATAACAGAAACACTAGATCCTAGATTAAGAATAGCATGGTGCGTTTGTTTGTCAATAGATATTAAAATCTTGGGAATCCATAAATCCCAAGCTTAGGTGGTATCTGATACGTCTCAAACGTATCTATAATTTCTGATGTTCCATGCTTGTCTTATGATGATACTCACATGTTTTATACACATTATATGTCATATTTATGCATTTTCCGGAACTAACCTATTGACGAGATGCCGAAGTGCCAGTTGCTGTTTTCTGCTGTTTTTGGTTTCAGAAATCCTACAAAGGGAATATTCTCGGAATCGGACGAAATCAATGCCCAACATCTTATTTTTCCCGGAACCTTCCAGAAAGTCAAAGGGGGACCAGAGGGGAGCCCTGGGGGCCCCACACGTGTGGGCGGCGCGGCCCGGGGGGCCCCCCTAGTGTGAGGAGGCCCCGTGGCCCCTCCGACTCCGCCTCTTCGCCTATAAGTTGCCTCCTGACCTAAAACATCGATACGGATTGACGAAACACGAGAAAACCTTCCAGAGCCGCCGCCATCGCGAAACTCCAATTCGGGGGACAGAAGTCTCTGTTCCGGCACCCTGCCGGGACGGGGAATTGCCCCCGGAGTCATCTCCATCGACACCACCGCCATCTTCATCGCCATCGTTGTCTCCTATGATGAGGAGGGAGTGGTTCTCCCCCGAGGCTAAGGGCTGTACCGGTAGCTATGTGGTTAATCTCTCTCCCATGTACTTCAATACAATGATCTCATGAGCTGCTTTGCATGATTGAGATCCATATGATGAGCTTTGTAATCTAGATGTCGTTATGCTATTCAAGTGGATTTTACTTATGTGATCTCCGGAGACTCCTTGTCCCACGTGTGTAAAGGTGACAGTGTGTGCACCGTGTGGGTCTCTTAGGCTATATTTCACAGAATACTTATTCACCGAGTTATGATTTGAGTTGGATGTCTCTATGAAATTGTGGTGTGTTAGTACCTCCTATGAATGCTCACAAGGTGACGGCGTGGGGTGTTTATTAGTACTTGGGAATACATCTTTAAGGTTTGCCTACATGATGAATTAGTGTTCGTTATCTTGCCAGAGAGTAATTAAGAATAGCATAGTGAAGTGCTTATATTTATATTCAATTATGATTGCAATGTTGAGAGTGTCCACTAGTGAAAGTATGATCCCTAGGCCTTGTTTCTAAGCATCGAAACTCCGTTTATTTACTGTTCGTTGCATGTTTACTCGCTGCCATATTTTATTCAGATTGCTATTACCACTCATATACATTCATACTACTTGTATTTCACTATCTCTTCGCCGAACTAGTGCACCTATACATCTGACAAGTGTATTAGGTGTGTTGGGGACATAAGAGACTTCTTGTATCGTGATTACAGGGTTGCTTGAGAGGGATATCTTTGACCTCTTCCTCCCTGAGTTCGATAAACCTTGGGTGATCCACTTAAGGGAAACCTGCTGCTGTTCTACAAACCTCTGCTCTTGGAGGCCCAACACTGTCTACATGGATAACCGCTATGAAGGGGATGGAACTGTCCATCCTGGAGATCATTTACTGTTTTTGCATGAATTATGCGGGTTATTCAAGTGTGCAGGTATCTATATGGATGAAGTTAGGAAGAAACTATTCTCTATATCGCTGTCTGGTAAAGCGGCGCATTGGTATAAATTTCTGAAGAATGGGGATTCTCTTGATTGGAAGGATATTGTGCCTCTATTTTACTCTAAATTCTATCCTCCAAGTGAAATTCACAAAGACCGGAACCACATATATAATTTCTGGCCTCATGATGGAGAGAGTATTGCCCAAGCATGGGGAAGATTGAAGTCTTTAATGCTCAAATGCCCCATTCATGAGCTTCCCGGTAATATCATCATTGATAATTTCTATGCAAGACTTTCTTTTCGGGATAAAACCTTGCTGGATACTACTTGTTCCGGATCATTTACACGCAATGAAGAAGAGTTTAAAAGGGACCTTCTTGATCGGATTCAGGAGAACACCGAAGGATGGGAGAACAACAAAGGTAAAGAGTCGGTATAAATTATGATTATGAATGCATTGAAACTTTTATGGATACTGATAAAATTCGAAATATGAGTGTTACTTATGGTCTTGACTCTCAAGTTGTTGCAAATCTTTATAAAGCTTTTGCCTCTCATTTTGAATTGCCTAGGAAGAATTTTGATAAGTATCATGAACCTTTTAAAGATGCTTGCATGAAGGATGAAATTGTCGTTAATGATTGCAATAAACAGGCTCAAACTCCTAAGAATGCTATTTCCTATAAGCATGTTAATTTTTGTGGAATGCATAGACCTTGTGGAATTAATCAAATCAAAGATGAATATTGTATCCACCATATTAATGAAAAAACTAGAAAGTGGTCTAGGGCTCTAGATGATCTTGGTAAAAAAGTTTGTGCCAGCTATCCTTTTATTTGTGAACTTTTTCATGAAGTGGGTCATTTTAATTTTCAATGCTCCTCCAATGATAATTCGCACCGCATGAGTGCTGCAAATTTGTATTGTAATGATGAAATTACTCCTAATCAGCATGATGAACTTACTTTATTTTTGTGGTGCGAAGAGTTATCAAGAAAAATCTCTTTATTACATATGAGTGATCTTGATATTGATGATGTCCTGCATGGGTGTTTTTCTTATTGCATTGATAATTGCCATACAAATACTTACATACAAAATATTTTAGAAGATGACACTTTGCCAAAATATGATAGGACCGCTGTGTGTTTTGAACTTATTAATGAAAAGGAGGAATCCTCCCAAGTTTCTTCTAGTGTTTCTGGAAATAAATCAGGTTATGTGGAGGAGCCCCCCTTCAAGCCTCTTCCTCCTAAAGAAGGGAACGAGGAGAAAAAGAAGAAGAAGGGGAATAAAAAGAAAGAGGTAACAGCATATCCCCGCGTGTATGAGATAACGTTAGGTAACCGTAAGTATGTTGCTCCTGATGATTATTATGATAATGAATCTAAATACAATGATCTTCCTATGCCCTTTACCTACATTAGTGATCATGATTTGAAAGAGCACACTACTTTTGATATTGGAAATCTCTGGGAAACTAATTCTGAAAATGATGATGTTAGTAATTGCCATAGTATCAGTACTATCCATGCTTCCTCCCATAATGATATAGAAAGCTCTAAGCTTGGGGATGAGGTGTTTGAAAATCCTTTTGCTACTGATCATTATATGATTACTACATCTCCTTCTAGTAACAATGATGGTATGGTCACAGATGAACATACTGTGAAAGATAACTATTCTATTTCTTATGATGACACTATGCCTCCAATCTTTGATGATTATTATAAATAATGCTATGATATAGGTTATAATTATCCTTATGAAACTTGTCATAGTTATGATTGGATTGCCAAAAACAATTCCCTTAGTATGCAACTTGTTTACCATGTTCAAATTCTTGATAATAATCTTGCTCCAATTACTATTAATGAGAAGAACTCTTCTTATGCCAAAATTAATGATACTTTTATGCATACGAACCATGATAAGAATGTTTTAAGTGATGGGTATATTGTGGATTTCATCAATGATGCTACTGAAAGTTATTATGAGAGAGGGAAACATGGTTATATGCATCTTAATAATATTAAGTTTCCCCTCTCTATGTTGAGAATCTTGAAGTTACTCGTGTTTTATCTTCCTATGCTTGTCACTTTGCTCCTCATGAATTTATTTGTGTACAAGATTCCTTCCCATAGGAAGTGGGTTAGGCTTAAATTTCTTTCATACTTGCTTTTTGATGCTCTCTTTGTTTCAACTCTCATCCTTATGCGAGTGCATCATTAAAACTGCTGAGCCCATCTTAATGGCTATAAAGAAAGCACTTCTTGGGAGATAACCCATGTTTTTATTTTGCTACTGTTTTGTTGTGTCTTGGAAGTTGTTACTACTGTAGCAACCTCTCCTTATCTTACTTTATTGCATTGTTGTGCCAAGTGAAGTCGTTGATAGTAGGGTTGATACTAGATTTGGATTATTGCGCAGAAACAGATTTCTTGCTGTCACGAATTTGGGAAGGGTTCTCTGTAGGTAACTCAGAAAAATCTGCCAATTTACGTGCGTGATCCTCAGATATGTACGCAACTTTCATTCAATTTGAGCATTTTCATCTGAGCAAGTCTGGTGCTTCTAAAAAATTCGTCTTTACGGACTGTTCTGTTTTTGACAGATTCTGCCTTTTATTTCGCATTGCCTCTTTTGCTGTGTTGGATGGATTTGTTTGTTCCATTAACTTCCAGTAGCTTTGAGCAATGTCCAGAAGTGTTAAGAATGATTGTGTCACCTCTGAACATGTGAATTTTTGATTATGCACTAACCTTCTAATGAGTTTGTTTTGAGTTCGGTGTGGAGGAAATTTTCAAGGGTCAAGAGAGGAGGATGATACAATATGATCAAGAAGAGTGAAAAGTCTAAGCTTGGGGATGCCCCCGTGGTTCATCCCTGCATACTTCAAGAAGACTCAAGCATCTAAGCTTGGGGATGCCCAAGGCATCCCCTTCTTCATCGACAACTTATCAGGTCACCTCTAGTGAAACTATATTTTTATTCCGTCACATCTTATGTGCTTTACTTGGAGCGTCTGTGTGCTTTTATTTTTGTTTTGTTATCTTCGTTCTCTGAATAAATTCATGCTTGTGTGGGAGAGAGACACGCTCCGCTGTTGCATATGAACACATGTGTTCTTAGCTTTACTCTTAATGTTCATGGCGAAGGTTGAACTACTTCGTTCATTGTTATATGGTTGGAAACAGAAAATGCTGCATGTGGTAATTGGTATAATGTCTTGAATAAATTGATACTTGGCAATTGTTGTGCTCATATAGATCATGTTTAAGCTCTTGCATCATGTACTTTGCACCCATTAATGAAGAACTACATAGAGCTTGTTAAAATTTGGTTTGCATGATTGGTCTCTAGAGTCTAGATATTTTCTGATTAAGGTGTTTGAACAACAAGGAGACGATGTAAAGTCTTATAATACTTACAATATGTTCATATGTGAGCTTTGCTGCACCTTTTATACTTGAGTTTGCTTCAAACAACCTTGCTAGCCTAGCCTTGTATTGAGAGGAATTCTTCTCGTGCATCCAAATCCTTGAGCCAAAAACCATGCCATTTGTGTCCACCATACCTACCTACTACATGGTATTTCTCTGCCATTCCAAAGTACATTACTTGAGTGCTACCTTTAAAATTCTATTCTTTGCCTTTGCAATATATAGCTCATGGGAAAATAGCCTTAAAAACTATCGTGGTGAAGAATATGTACTTATGTGTCTTATTTCTTAATAAGTTGCTTGTTGAGGGGTAACCATGTTTCTGGGGACGCCATCAACTTTTACCTTTGTTGAATATCATGTGAGTTGCTATGCATGTTCGTCTTGTCTGAAGTAAGGGCGATTTTCATGATCAAATGGTTTGAGTATGCATATTGTTAGAGAAGAACATTGGGCTGCTAACTAAAGCCATGATCCATGGTGGAAGTTTCAGTTTGGACAATCAATCCTCAATCTCTTATGAGAATATTATCTGTTGTTGAATGCTTATGCATTAAAGAGGAGTCCATTATCCGTTGTCTATGTTGTCCCGGTATGGATGTCTAAGTTGAGAATAATGAAAAGCGAGAAATCCAATGCGAACTTTCTCCTTAGACCTTTGTACAGGCGGCATAGAGGTACCCCTTTGTGACACTTGGTTGAAACATATGCTATGCAATGATAATCCATGTTAATCCAAGCTAATTAGGACAAGGTGCGAGCACTATTGGTATTCTATGCATGAGGCTTGAAACTTATAAGATATCTTATGCATAACACATATGATTTATTACTACCGTTGACAAAATTGTTTCTATGTTTTCAAAATGAAAAGCTCTAGCACAAAAATAGTAATCCATGCTTCCCTCTCGCGAAGGGCCATTCTTTTACTTTATTGTTGAGTCGGTTTACCTATTCTTTCTATCTTAGAAGCAAACTCTTGTATCAACTCGTGTGCATTGATTCTTACATGTTTACCTATTGCACTTGTTATATTACTTTGTGTTGACAATTATCCATGAGATATATATGTTGAAGTTGAAAGCAACTGCTGAAACTTATATCTTCCTTTGTGTTGTTTCAAAGCTTTCTACTAAGAATCTATTGCTTTATGAGTAACTCTTATGCAAGTCTTATTGATGCTTGTCTTGAAAGTATTATTCATGAAAAGTTTTTGCTATATGATTCATTTGTTTACTCATTATCTTCATCATTGCTTCGAATCGCTGCATTCATCTCATATGCTTTACAATAGTATTGATCAAGATTATGATAGCATGTCACTTCAGAAATTATCCTTGTTATCGTTAACCTACTCGAGGGCGAGTAGGAACTAAGCTTGGGGATGCTTGATACGTCTCAAACGTATCTATCATTTCTGATGTTCCATGCTTGTTTTATGATGATACTCACATGTTTTATACACATTATATGTCATATTTATGCATTTTCCGGAACTAACCTATTGACGAGATGCCGAAGTGCCAGTTGCTGTTTTATGCTGTTTTTGGTTTCAGAAATCCTACAAAGGAAATATTCTCGGAATCGGACGAAATCAATGCCCAACGTCTTATTTTTCCCGGAACCTTCCAGAAAGTCAAAGGGGGACCAGAGGGGAGCCCTGGGGGCCCCACACGTGTGGGCGGCGCGGCCCAGGGGGGGCGCCCCCTAGTGTGAGGAGGCCCCGTGGCCCCTCCGACTCCGCCTCTTCGCCTATAAGTTGCCTCCTGACCTAAAACATCGACACGGATTGACGAAACATGAGAAAACCTTCCAGAGCCGCTGCCATCGCGAAACTCCAATTCGGGGGACAGAAGTCTCTGTTCCGGCACCCTGCCGGGACGGGGAATTGCCCCCGGAGTCATCTCCATCGACACCACCGCCATCTTCATCGCCATCGCTGTCTCCTATGATGAGGAGGGAGTAGTTCTCCCCCGAGGCTAAGGGCTGTACCGGTAGCTATGTGGTTAATCTCTCTCCCATGTACTTCAATACAATGATCTCATGAGCTGCTTTACATGATTGAGATCCATATGATGAGCTTTGTAATCTAGATGTCGTTATGCTATTCAAGTGGATTTTACTTATGTGATCTCCGGAGACTCCTTGTCCCACGTGTGTAAAGGTGACAGTGTGTGCACCGTGTGGGTCTCTTAGGCTATATTTCACAGAATACTTATTCACTGAGTTACGATTTGAGTTGGATGTCTCTATGAAATTGTGGTGTGTTAGTACCTCCTATGATCGAATGCTCACAGTGACAGCGTGGGGTGTTTATTAGTACTTGGGAATACATCTTTAAGGTTTGCCTACATGATGAATTAGTGTTCGTTATCTTGCCAGAGAGTAATTCAGAATAGCATAGTGAAGTGCTTATATTTATATTCAATTATGATTGTAATGTTGAGAGTGTCCACTAGTGAAAATATGATCCCTAGGCCTTGTTTCTAAGCATCGAAACTCCGTTTATTTATTGTTCTGTTGCATGTTTACTCGCTGCCATATTTTATTCAGATTGCTATTACCACTCATATACATCCATACTACTTGTATTTCACTATCTCTTCGCCGAACTAGTGCACCTATACATCTGGCAAGTGTATTAGGTGTGTTGGGGACACAAGAGACTTCTTGTATCGTGATTGCAGGGTTGCTTGAGAGGGATATCTTTGACCTCTTCCTCCCTGAGTTCGATAAACCTTGGGTGATCCACTTAAGGGAAAACTAGCTGCTGTTCTACAAACCTCTACTCTTGGAGGCCCAACACTGTCTACAGGAATAGAAGCGTGCGTAGACATCAGTATCATGGACTCATTATTATACCTCTGAATCTTTTCTTTAATAACATAGTGGACAGCATAAGAACCAAAACCAGCTTGATTAATATTGATAGTGGGATCTGTAGCAATTTTTTTCTAGAATAGCAATCAATTCATTCAAGCTACATTTATCAAGATCCAAGAGTGGTTCCCTAGATCCACTAAGCATTTTAACTTCTTCAATTTGTTTATCATTAGTAGGCTCAAGAATTTTTTTTTCATCCATAGCATTCAAATGTGTAGTTTCATCTACTTCTATTTCTTATTCTTTAAGAATATTTGAAACCTCAAATTGTGATAAAAGAGGTGCAAGAAAATCAGTATATTGCATTAGCTTCATTATAAGTTTCTACAAACGTGAGAAGTGTTTTTGTTGCAATAGTTACAGAGTTCATGCCAATTGCATGAGGACCCTGAGGTTTTCCTGCAGACACACTTAATAGAGTAGCTTGATTATCAACATAGTTTTGATAGAGATTTATCCAGTCCAGCAGCCTAGTGTTATAACCCTTGGATTTCAGAGCTAATGGATGCAAGAGATTTATGTAATCTTTCTATCATGGTGGCATGGCTAGCTACTAAGTGTTTTATTTGCCTCTAATTGTTTTTCTCGATCTTCATTTATAGGAGGCATTATAGCAGGCTTCCACCTATTTCCATTGGATTGTGGGTAGGGAATGAAAAAGTGTCTACTATAATTATTTTGAGTATATGGAGGCCGCCATTGTTGTTGTAATCATTGTTCCCATACCCATTGTTACCAAAGTTCCTTATAAAATTAAGATCCACATATTCATTGTTATTGCCAACTAAATCTTGTAATGGGACATTATCATTATTTTGTTTAGCTATGTAAGCAAGGATGACATCAATTTTATTAGATAAATGATTTTATTCTTCAATTGAATGCACTTTCCTTGTGGGATTAGGTGCTCTTTCAATATTCCATTAACTATGATTATATAACATTCTTTCTAATATGGCTTTAGCTTCAGGTACAGTTTTTCCCATAAAAGCACCTCCCGCAGCAGAATCTATCATGCTTCTAGATATTATGTTTAACCCATTATACAAAGAGTGTAGGATAGTCCATTCATTAACTCCATGTGATGGGAAAGTTCTAAGGATGTTTTAATTCTTCCCCACGCTATTGTTACATGTTCATTATTATTTTTCCTAAAAGACAATATGCTATTTCTATTATGTAGGATTTTAACAGGTGGATAGTATTTTTTTAATGAAAGCCTCTTTAAGATCATCCCAAGAATTAATACTAGAAGTAGGTAAAGATAATAACCATTCTTTAGCTAGCTTTTCCTCTAAGAGAGAATGGAAATAATTTAGCTTAACAATATTGTTTTCTAGATTCTTTAACTTTTGCATATCACAAATTTCGCAATAATCATGTAAACGCATAGAGGCATTTTCACTAGAACTACCACCAAATTGTTCCCTAGCTATAAGATCTAATAACCCAAGTCTTACTTTAAAGCTTTCAGCAGTTATCTCATGTGTAGTAATAGTCTTAGCAATAAAATGATCATTACGAGTGTTTGTGCAATCACACAATTTAGTATTTCTTTCCCGCATGATTTTCAGAAGATAGATGTCACTACTTTCTTACGAATATGGTACTCTATATGATATCTTTCTTCCATCTATCCAAAGGAATCTTGAATAGATTAGATTATCTACGCTCAAGATTCTTTTGGCAAGAGGACAACGAGAAGAAGAAATATCGGTTAACTAAATGGAGTGTGGTATGCCATCAAAAAGATCAAGGTGTACTTGGTTTTTATGATCTTGAAGTTAAGAATAGGGCTTTTCTAGGAAAATGGTTGGCCAGGTTATTAACTGAGCATGGTATGGCAACAACTTTTAAGGAAAAATATGTGGGCTCAAAAGTGTTATCTCAGGTATTTTGGAAACCCGGAGACTCTCACTTTTGGGCTGGCATTATGGCAACTAAGAAGCACTTTTTCCCTTTTATTTCGTTCTCCATAAGGAATGGGCCGGAGATTTAGGTTCTGGGAAGATAGATGGTTGGAAACAACCACTCTTTGGGAACAATATCCAGCTTTATACAATATTGTTCATTATAAGGAAGACACCTTACAGAAGGTTATGGAAACTTCTCCTCCCTCCATGACGTTCAGGTGTGACCTAATTGGCCCCCGGCTCACTAGTTGGACTGAATTGCTACAGAGGTTTGCTTCAATTCAATTATCCCAGGGGACTGATGAATTTAGATAGAATCTCACCAAGAACGGTGTTTTCTCGGTCAATTCATTGTATAGGGCGCGTACCATTCCTAGTCAACCGGTTGTCAATAATAAATACATTTGGAAGATGAAGATACCACTGAAGACGAAAGTTTTTTGCATCGTACCTTCGTCACGGGGTGATTTTAACCAAAGATAACCTTGTTAAACGCAATTGGCACGGTTGTAAGAAATGTGTTTTCTATCATCAAGATGAGACAATAAAACACTTTTTTCAACGGTAGGTTTGCTAGATCTATATGGTCAATCATTCAGATGGATTCTACCTTATATCCGCCTTGTAGCGTTGCAAATATATTTGGCAATTGGCTAAATGGGGTACATACTAGGTATAAAATTCTTATCAGAGTGGGCACGATTGTTGTCATATGGACGGTATGGCTATGTAGAAATGACAAGGTTTTCAATGAAAAGAATTCTTCTCTCATGCAGGTCATTTACCGATGTACGGCTTTGCTCCGTTCATGGTCGCCACTTCAGCGCTTGGAGGACCGAGATCTCTTTATGGAGGTGTCCACACGGTTGGAGAATACGGCCAAGTAGTTTATTTGCCAACATGGGTGGCTGCATATTAGGCGGATTGAAGCCAACGAAGCATAGTTTAGTTCGGCTCTTTCGATCGATCTTTAATATATTATTTGTTCAGACTTGATACTCAAACGGCTGTGTGCATCTTAGTTATGCAGAGGCTGGGTGTAATGCTTGAATATTTTGAGTAATAAAGCATCTTTTATCAAAAAAAAGAAGGTGGTTTGGCTGCACTGACGAATGGAATCTGGTCAGCTCAGCATCATACTCACATCGTTTGGTTGGTTGTGCTGTAGTGTCAGCTGTCAGTACGGCTTCTTGACCTCCTCGGTGACGAGTGACGACATTGTCAGCAAGCCCCGGGGTGGCGTGAACCGGTGAAAGTAAAATGGAGTCTGTTAACCAAAGGATCATATCATTATTGCTCGGTGTTGAGACAACTTCCTAAGTACTACCTCCGTTTCAAAGAATAAGGCGTCCTCGTTTTACAAGCTTTTTGTTTGACCAAGAATTACTTCAAATAGATCAAAATTATTTGTATGAAATTAGTACCATTAAAAAGTTCTTTTCAATACGAATCTCACGGTACTAATTACATATAATATAATCAAGATTTTGTTGCTCAATTTTTATGGTCAAAGTTCGTCTTGGAATACGCGTGCGCCTTATTCCTTGAAACGGAGGTAGTATCATGTATATCTCTAGATTTGATGCAAAGATGGAAAGTTAAGTTTATCCGTGGTTCCATTCTTAGCAAGTGGATTCACAATTGCGGCCACCATTTCCATTGAACTAATAAAAAATAGCCTTTGGTGATCTAGAGAAGGTATTCTTGGCGTGGTAGGGAAGGGTACAAGATGCATGCTGCATCGTGACTTCATGACAGTGAAGGCCGGCGATCTCCTTCGTTAGTCTATTACGGGTTAGGCATATATACTTGGTTTTCTAGTAAGAAGCGAAGTTTCCTTGAGTTTATATTAAACTAGTATACATCTACACGACCATATAATGTTCGAACTTCTTTTTTTGGAGGGTTGCCATTGTTTGGATGAGATGAGGCCAATAAAAATAAATACATGATAAGATTCACCCAATCGTATCCTAATCAATACGATGCAGGAGCACACCATTTTTTTAATAATGCACGCAGAGTCTACACATCACGTGTTTACTTAATCTGAAGGTTCTAAGATATGGTTGATACTTGACAGGTCATTAATCATTTTCTTATTTTCCATCACTTGATTTCCTCTCAGGGTCTCTCTCATCATAATAGGACAAAAGAACTCGATCATTTTTAAGGGGATCAATTGTATAAATCATGTGGTGATAAAAAACACTCCATATGTCACTCCCTCTAAATTGGACCAGGCACATCCATATCGACATTATTTGTAACTTTAATCTACCAAAGTGCATCCTTAGCCAGCTATGTTTTCTCCTTGTTTTCCTTCTGCTTTCATAATATTGAGCACATGTTTTCCTTATTTTTTTACATGCACTTAACTCATTGGAGGTGACAAAATTAAAGAGGAGTGATGCATCTTCCTAATATATTTTTTCACTCCACTTTATAATTTATCTAGGAAAACCCGCATGTACACTTATTTGTGAACGGAGTGAGTACAAAACACAAATAATACCACATTTTTATTATTGTAATGAAACTTGGTTAAAAATGATAACATGTGTCGTTTGAATATAATTTGTTGTTGATGCACTATTTTGTGCTGAGCTGATGTTATAATCTTTTGTGAGAAATCAATTGTGAAACAACAAACAACTTGGGTGGCTATATGATAATATATGAAAGTTCGCAACGAAAGTGCAAATATCATATCTCACGGTAATCCTGTAAATGGTATCTAAATAACCCCAATAACAATAATATTGTGGCGATGATAACTTTGCTTGTCCTTAACAAAGACTAACCTTATTGAGATTGAAACAGCTCAATAGTCACCAACAACCACACTAATAATGAAGTTAGGTGAAAGTCACCATGTGATATCAAAATGTAATGCATAAATGTCTCACCGAGCTGACGTTTCTTTCCTAGCGCGGGGGGGAGGGCATCATTCTCGGTGATAGTCACCCATCTATGGTGACTTTTTGAAACTAGGTGTACAACATTAGTCTTCAATAGATGACGTGTAATTGTGTAAGTACGTGGATTTAGTAGTGTGCATGTGCACTTGTGTTTACATGTACTCAGTATTACAAAAACTGAATTCCATACTCGATGTAGTGTAGTGGGAACTGGATGGAAATAACCAACCAAAATAATTAGTGTTGCCTTCTTGCCTTGACTATCTTATCGGATGTGCCCAGTGGACGCCTTTGCCGTGAACTTTCATATATAGATTGTTGAGTTTTAAATGTTTAACTGCTAGGTTATGCACATTCGAGTAGTTCGAAGAAAAATAGCTTGCAATTATTTTTGCCTAATAGTTAGAGCATTTACGTCTATGTAAAATGCTATTTTTCGTTGTCCACTGGCCTGGAGGGTACCGCCGCGTCTCCTTCTAAGTTCATCACACCATGTCTAAGTATTCCTCCAAAATAAGGTGCTTGGATCTGCGTTTGGAGGTTCAAATTGGTACAATTGGAATTTGCATTCAAAACGTCCAGTCTGATATCTGAAACTGGGCTTTCTATAGTTGGTATTTCACGAACATATAGTTGAATGTTTACAGTTTGAAGTTTTTACGCATATATGTAGTTGAATGTTCATAGATATATATATCCCAAAGTTTTGATCCCATTTACTTTAATGTTTCCAATCCTAGTGACTCTGGTGGCTGAGAAGCCATAAGCCAATGCGAAGACGTGCATGATGACTAGGGAAACATTACATTCAACTTATGTACACACAATTGCTAATTAAGCCCAACGCCCCAACATTTGCATAGTTCCATATATGAAAAAAACTTTCAATAGGTCAATTCAGTTTAAGAGTTCACTATATCAATCGATCTACACTTTATACAACTTAAACACCAGTAGAAACAGGTGCCACGAGTCCATGGCTAACACCTCCTCGCGCTCTGGCGCCGCTCAGAACGCGCCCGCAGCACACACAGCTGCGCCTCCCACACGTCCCTCGCGAACCCATCCTTTGCCGGTCGCAGCGTGGTGCCCGTTTTGAGCTCGGCATCGTACTGCACCTTCGCCACAGGGTCGGACAGCGTCTCGTAGGCGCGCCGGAGCTCGACGAAGAGCTCCGTGGACTCTGCCCGGCGAGACGGCGGGCAGACGTCCGGGTGGTACTGCAGTGCCAGCCGCCGGTATGCGCGCTTGACCTCTTCCTCGCCAATGGGCGCCGAGTGGTCCAGCGACAGCACCTTATAGTAGTCGGTGCTCGAGCTCGCCGTGGCCGTCGCCGCCGCCTTGACCGTGCAGCGGCAGTGGCCGCTCCTCCGGCCAAAGTCGGCACCATAGCTAGTAACCCTGCTCGTGCATCCCAGGGTGGTGGAACTGGAGGTAGCGGTGTTCATGGCTGATCAAACGGAAGAAGAAACTTTTATTTAGAGGTGACTGCTGTGATTTTTGAGAGCGGTTGGTGGTGTGGAAGATGGTAATGGACATTGGACATGCCCATATATGTAGCCTATTGGAGCGTCGATACCGGGATGAGACAAAGGAGATAACGGGGGGTTGCGTTTGCAGTGGTTTTGCCGTCGCCGTCTATGACGATCAGCTGTCTGCTGAGTGTAGGACTTGTGAAATGGAGTCTCGTGAGTCTATGGGCTGGACGGCAAAGTAAATTTAAGAGTGAACTAGTTTCCAGAGGAATGTTCCACGAAGGTAGTGTGGTGGATGGTGTCACGCGTGATTGCGCAACACGACAGAGTTGAGGCTGCGCACCATATCTAGCCAGGTTTCGGTGCGTCTCGTCGTCAATCCCACCCACTTTCAGGTTTTAACCATAAGCCTCAGAGAACCTGGCTTTAAATTTATATAAAACCCTCAACCGGCTAAGATACTAGGGTGTTGATTACACAAACTTGAAAAGGTTTAAAAGAAAGAGGCAAAATCCTAGAGGAACTACAACGAATCCCACCCGGGTGCGCCACCAAAGAACCATCGTGCACAAGCCGCGAAGAACTGTCCCAACGGAAAGAGACACGTCAAGCGAAGAGGAGTAGCAACAACGTCAAAAGGGATGAAGATCCCGCTCACATACCGCCTCGCCGTGCTTCTTCGGAGGAAGGACCCTTCCCTCCTCACCCTAGCTCGAGGATGTCGTCCCACCGGACAACACAAAACATAGAGGTGGTTGAGCGCCCAAGAATCCTTGAACTTGTTGAATGTCGTTGGCCTCGCCATTACCACACCCGAAAAGAACCACCGTCATTGTCACCAGACCGCCAATCCTCTGTCCCCTCATCCCAAAGCAGCGCCTCTAAGGAAGAGAATGACGCAGGCGTCACCGTCGCCCGGATGTAGCCTGGGTTTTCACCCGGGATGAAGGGGGAGATGTGTAAGGTTATACCTCACCAGCCCTTCAAGAAGGAGAACGGCGACAATATGGTCATTGCCGATGTGGCTGACATGGAGCCAGCCAAGGATTTCCTACGACAACCCCCCCCCCCCCAAACATCTCGTAAAGACGCAAATATGGCGCAGAGAAGCCGAGCAGTGAAGACACCAACGAGCAGATGAAGAAAGCACCGGAGCACTGCTACACCGCAACCATCCTTCCGCGAGCTCACCGTCCACGTGGCCAAGAAGACCGGACAACAAAAATGAACGCCACCCGACACCCTCCTTCTGGTCGATGTCGCCACCCACCGTACAGGGCCGCGGCCCCGGCGTGCAAACTCAGACCGCCAAAGATCCGAGGGAAAACGACAAACACCATCGTGGGGATCTCGAACCTGCAAGCGCGCAACGGCCAGCAACATCACCACGTCTCTGGAAATGGCCAAAACGGCAACCTGCATCCCCATATGGCTACCTGAGGTACCAGTGCTCAATTGATGGGCTCAGCCAGGCCCAGGGCCCTGCCCCGGTCTGGGCTCGAGGCGGCCAGATCTGTTAGCGTTGCCAATCCGACTCCACCTCGTAGGGGTTGCGTTGCAGCCACCACGAGCACTCCTAGCCTGTAGAATCGTGTAGTCGACGCCGAGCAGCCATGCTGCCACGCCCCCGGCCTAGCGTCACGACTCCAACCGCCACTGCTGCCCACGCTGCTGTCACCACGAGGAGGGGAGAAGACGCCCCATCGCCGCTGACGCTGGCCGAACTTCGCCCGGCGGCACCCAGTGGCGGAGGCGAGGCAAGGGGGAGGAGGGGGGGGGGGGGGCTGGCACATGGCATCAAGAATATGCATTTATACGATCTACTCAGCTCCATCAGGATTAGTGATATACATATACACGATTATTATAAAAAATACAGTATTCTAACTCATAAGTCTGTCGGGGAAAAAAAGAATTTCTGCAAAAAAAACACTTAATTTCTGAAGAAAAAATACAAAAAAATTACTCTCGCAGGAACCAACACTTAATTTTGACAGAACCAGTGAAACACGTACACAATGATATCATGACACCAAGGCTCTCCTGATAATATGCAGAAGCACCATGCAATAACTTCGGTTTTTTTGTGTGCATTTTAAGCAAGGAACCGGCTCAGTGATTAAAATGAACATGTTTGTGATCAGAATGAGGGTGCAATTACCCACCATGCAATAGTGCTACTTCTACGACAGACTCCAACAGAATATTTTGTTACGGGATGATGTGTGAACTGTGAACACCAGGTTTGTTCGGGAAGATTTTGCTAGAGTCCCTCACCCTTTCTCTCCAATCGCACGACACCACATCTCATCCGTAAGGTTAGTCCGGGAAATAATTTGCCTTTTCGATCGTTTTTTCTTTGAGATATTTATTTAAGACACTGGAACGGCGTCTGTGTGCATTTTGATTATGCATATAGGTCAAATGTAATTGCTTGTTTAAGTAAAAAAATGTCCATTATCGGAAAAAGGTTAGTCCGGAAAATAATTTCTTAGAGTCTAGCATTCTTGATCCACCATGGCCCCAAATAGACAAAAGCGGAAACAAAATATGTCCGAAAGAGGGGGAGCCGTTGGGTTGCCCTAAGATGGAAAGATCATGCTGCAACGTTGCTCCAATGATAAGGGTTAGAGACAAACGACGATGATGCTCATCAGTTACTCCAGTTCGTGCAAAGGAGAAAACTAGTCTTCGACCGCCATACGATTCAGATGATCACATAAAGATTTTGCTTGCAAACATCACGCATATAGTAATATAGAATCTGATGGCTGCAAACATGTGTTGAAATCGACCGGTGGATGCCTCGACGGACAGTGCGAGGCCGGCAAACCTCCATCCACATGAAACTGATGCATGATCGCGCGTTGTTTTCTGTTAGTTTACCCCGTCTGCACAATCACGCGTTGACTACATATTGGTCGTGCTTCGTCTGAAATTTGTAGCACACTGTACTTAACGTACTCTGAACGAGTCCTTTCCGATAGGCAAGACAAATAGGTGCACGACCAGATAAACACCATGCCACCAAGGTACATCGTATATTCAGTCCGATCAATGTATATTTTCGAATATCGGAAGAATGCACGAAAAGCTGCACATATCTGTTCTCATGTTCAACGTTCTATTGACCTCTTCTTTAACCTGTATGTGTACTCCCGGCTTGTACATGGCCTGCTGCAGGCCGTACCAACCAAGTAGAGATTAAGTCCATGAGACACGACGAGAAGAAGGGGATATGGATGAACTGCTACAGACAAATGAGTATTCAAACTGGATGTACCGCGTAACACTGCAAGGCAACTCTACTTTTTTTTTTTGAAATGAGAGCATAGCCTTGGTCTCTGCATCAATTGATGCACACAGCCATTTATTGCGGAATTTCGATATACAGAGTACAAAGTATAACAGTTTTACAACTCAAGGGTCACTCAAGGTGAAAATAAAAATCAACCAACTAAATAAAATAAAAGTATGACGATTATGCATTTTGAATCGTCCTAGTAAGCCGCCAGCCACCCAGGTTGTAGATATCCCGAACTACCATCTCCAGACGACTGCATCCAATATCCATATATATGCCCGCTGTGCCTTGAGTATAAGGTAGGACAATCCAATGTGTAACCATGCGGATAACCCGTAGAAAATGAGCATTCTTACTTTTGTTAAAAACAATGTCATTACGATAATTCTATATAGCCCACATCAAAGCACTAATCCCTGTTCGAATATACTCTTTAGATCTTTTATCAACCCGTTAAGCCAATTTCGAAACATATTTGTAACATTGGCTGGTGGGACCGATTCTATTCAAGTCCTTAGTTGTTAGTGATGCAAGCGTTCCATCATTAGTTACCCTATACCCTCTTTAGTTCAAAATATGGATCAGCTTGATGCTATCAAAAGTTAGTTCATTTTTTGGTCTAAAGAGTGTAGAGGATATCTTAATAATGAATTGCCTACATCTAGTTGTTTACGCAAAGATATACTACTAGTAGTGTATTTTGCCGGAGATGAAGTCTGATTCAGTCATCCTATTATGAGTCAAATGCACCTGTAGGAAATTTTCTTTACTAAATTTATCCCCTTATAAATGTGAGAAGGACAAATAGCGTTGAGTTTGCAAGGTGATGTAAGGCACTTCGAGTGACTCCATCTTATATATCTTGAATTCCATCACATCACTTCCATGATAGGCGTTGTGTAAATGTCTGACTATGATAATATACACCTACCGTATGTAAAAGATGCATTAAATAAATGGATGTACAATTTTTTCAATAAAGGACACTTTATTACTTTAAAACCCGGCATCTGCCCGTAGCAGTATAGTTATTACAACCACGAATTAGGAACTGTATATGAAAGTAAAACACTATGAAAAACAAAACGGACATAAAGTCTAAGCCGGAGGACCCAGACGGGTGTCACGCTGTCACCCATGTTGGGAAAAAATATCCCTCGCCGTATCCTCCAATCATGTAGACACCTCCGTAAAAAAGATCGCGATGTTCCACTCGTTGAGAGGCAACCTTGAATGTAGAGTAGTCGTGCACCGATATATGACCTGCATGAGATTAGAAGATGCATTATTAAAAACCTTGTCATTTCTACATAGCCATAGCCACCAAATAATGGACATCGCTGCATCCTAATAAGACGCTTGAACCTGGTATCCACACCATTGAGCCAGTTGCCGAAAATATTCGCAACACTACATGGTGGTATAAGGTAGAACCTATCTGGATGGCTGACCATATAGATTTAGCAAAATTACACTGAAAGAATAAGTGTTTTATAGCCTCATCATGATGACAAAAGACACACTTCTTACTTCCATGTCAATTACGTTTAGCAAGGTTATCTTTGGTGAGAATGAGTCCTCAATGAAGATACCAGGTAAATACTTTTGTTTTGATTGGTATCTTCATCTTCCAAATTTTGAATTATTATCAACAGGAATATCCAGCTAGATTAGCGCATTGTAAATAGAAACCATCGAGAATAAACCACTCCCAGTAAGATTCCAACGAAACTCATCCGACCAATGCGATAGATGTACCGAATCTAGTCGTTGTATCAAGTGATTCCATCAATCATGCCTGGGTCTAATAAGACTTCTTCTGAACGTCACATTCGGTGGGAAAGTTTCCAACACCTTCGCGATAGTATCACCTTTGTGACCCATAATATTATTGTTGACTGCCAAAACCCACCGGCGGGCAGCGGCCTTGTCAACACTGTAGAGCCGGGGGGAGCCTAGAGCTGCGGCTGGCTGAGACCCCTCCGAGCGACGGCCCGCAATGCTCTTCTGGTCACACGCGGCGTTGCGAAGTGCAGGGCGTGCCACCTGACCTATACCTGGTCGGGAAGGTGATGAGATTGCCTGGAGCCTAGAGCTGCGTGACTGGCTGAGACCCCTCCGGCGTGACCCGCAATGTCTCTGGTCACACGACGTTGCGAAGTGCAAGGGGCGTGCCACCTGACCATGCACTGGTCGGGAAGGTGAGTGAAGATTGCCTCGCTTAGTTTCTGCAGGGCATACATGTAAGCGTTCATCCGAGGCTCGAGTCGGCTCTCGAGGTTATCCTGTAGATCGGCTCAAGAGATGCCGATCACACCCACGATAAAATGCGTCAGGTGTATCTGAATGCCCGGTGGTCCTGCTTGATCAAGATGAAGCTAATGAGATCTCTGACAGATT
>NC_061512.1:179607142-179665772 GCF_022539505.1 Lolium rigidum | reverse complement strand
AAAGATTTTGATTGTAATGCTTTATGTGATCTTGGTGCAAGTATTTAGTTATGCCAGAAGAAAATTTATAATATGCTTGACTTGCCACATTGAAAAATTGTTATTTGGATGTTAATCTTGCTGATCATTCTACAAAGAAACCTTTGGGTAAAGTTGATAATGTTCGCATTACCGTTAACAATAATCTTGTTCCCGTTGATTTTGTTGTCTTGGATATTGAATGCAATGCATCTTGTCCAATTATATTGGGAAGACCTTTTCTTGAACTTGTTGGTGCTATTATTGATATGAGGGAAGGTAATATAAAATATCAATTTCCTCTCAAGAAAGGTATGGAACACTTCCCTAGAAAGAGAATGAAGGTACCTTATGATTCTATCATTAGAACAAATTATGATGTTGATGCTTCATCTCTCGATGTTACTTGATACACACTTTGCGCCTAGGTGAAAGGCGTTAAGAAAACGCTTATGGGAGACAACCCATGTTTTTACCTACAGTACTTTGTTTTTATTTTGTGTCTTGGAAGTTGTTTACTACTGTAGCAACCTCTCCTTATCTTAGTTTTGAGTTTTGTTGTGCCAAGTTAAGCCGTTGATAGAAAAGTAAGTACTAGATTTGGATTACTGCGCAGTTCCAGATTTCTTTGCTGTCACGAATCTGAGCCCACTGCCCTGCAGGAAGCTCAGAAAATTATGCCAATTTACGTGCATGATCCTCAGATATGTACGCAACTTTCATTCAATTTGAGCATTTTCATTTGAGCAAGTCTGGTGCCATTTTAAAATTCGTCAATACGAACTGTTCTGTTTTGACAGATTCTGCCTTTTATTTCGCATTGCCTCTTTCGCTATGTTGGATGAATTTCTTTGATCCA
Organism: Lolium rigidum; assembly: GCF_022539505.1. Taxonomy (NCBI): domain Eukaryota; kingdom Viridiplantae; phylum Streptophyta; class Magnoliopsida; order Poales; family Poaceae; genus Lolium; species Lolium rigidum. The sequence continues at coordinate 179,664,895 of NC_061512.1, read as the reverse complement.
CTAATGTCCAGTAGCATTATGCAATGTCCAGAAGTGTTAAGAATGAGTGTGTCACCTCTGAATATGTCAATTTATATTGTGCACTAACCCTCTAATGAGTTGTTTCGAGTTTGGTGTGGAGGAAGTTTTCAAGGATCAAGAGAGGAGTATGATGCAACATGATCAAGGAGAGTGAAAGCTCTAAGCTTGGGGATGCACCCGGTGGTTCACCCCTGCATATATCAAGAAGACTCAAGCGTCTAAGCTTGGGGATGCCCAAGGCATCCCCTTCTTCATCAACAAATTATCGAGGTTCCTCCCCTGAAACTACATTTTTATTCGGCCACATCTTATGTGCTTTTTCTTGGAGCGTCGGTTTGTTTTTGTTTTTGTTTTGTTTGAATAAAATGGATCCTAGCATTCACTTTATGGGAGAGATACACACTCCGCTGTAGCATATGGACAAATATGTCCTTGGTTTCTACTCATAGTATTCATGGCGAAGTTTCTCCTTCGTTAAATTGTTATATGGTTGGAATTGGAAAATGATACATGTAGTAATTGCTATAAATGTTTTGGGTAATGTGATACTTGGCAATTGTTGTGCTCATGTTTAAGCTCTTGCATCATATGCTTTGCACCCATTAATGAAGAAATACATAGAGCATGCTAAAATTTGGTTTGCATATTTGGTTTCTCTAAGGTCTAGATAATTTCTAGTTTTGAGTTTGAACAACAAGGAGGGCGGTATAGAGTATTATAATGCTTTCAATATGTCTTTTATGTGAGTTTTGCTGTACTAGTTCATCCTTGTGTTTGCCTCAAATAACCTTGCTAGCCTAAACCTTGTATCGAGAAGGAATACTTCTCATGCATCCAAAATACTTGAGCCAACCACTATGCCATTTGTGTCCACCATACCTACCTACTACATGGTATTTTCCAGCCATTCCAAAGTAAATTGCTTGAGTGCTACCTTTAAAATTCCATCATTCACCTTTGCAATATATAGCTCATGGGACAAATAGCTTAAAAACTATTGTGGTATTGAATATGTAATTATGCACTTTATCTCTTATTAAGTTGCTTGTTGTGCGATAACCATGTTTCTTGAGGAACGCCATCAACTCATTGTTGAATTTCATGTGAGTTGCTATGCATGTTCGTCTTGTACGAAGTAAGAGCGATCTACCTTGAGTTGAATGGTTTGAGCATGCATATTGTGAGAGAAGAACATTGGGCCGCTAACTAAAGCCATGTTCCATGGTGGAAGTTTCAGTTTTGGACAAACATCCTCAAATCTCTAATGAGAAAAGAATTAATTGTTGTTGAATGCTTAAAGCATTAAAAGAGAGTCCATTATACTGTTGTCTATGTTGTCCGGTATGGATGTCTAAGTTGAGAATAATCAAAAGCGAGAAATCCAAATGCGAGCTTTCTCCTTAGACCTTTGTACGAGGCGGCATAGAGGTACCCCTTTGTGATACTTGGTTAAAGCATATGTATTGCGGTGATAATCCAGGTAGTCCAAGCTAATTAGGACAAGGTGCGAGCACTATTAGTACACTATGCATGAGGCTTGCAACTTATAAGATATAATTTACATGATGCATATGCTTTATTACTACCGTTGACAAAATTGTTTCATGTTTTCAAAATCAAAGCTCTAGCACAAATATAGCAATCGATGCTTTTCCTCTATGAGGACCATTCTTTTACTTTTATGTTGAGTCGGTTCACCTATTTCTCTCCACCTCAAGAAGCAAACACTTGTGTGAGCTGTGCATTGATTCTTACATACTTGCTTATTGCACTTATTATATTACTCTATGTTGACAATATCCATGAGATATACATGTTACAAGTTGAAAGCAACCGCTGAAACTTAATCTTCTTTTGTGTTGCTTCAATACCTTTACTTTGAATTATTGCTTTATGAGTTAACTCTTATGCAAGACTTATTGATGCTTGTCTTGAAATGCTATTCATGAAAAGTCTTTGCTTTATGATTCACTTGTTTACTCATGTCATACACATTGTTTTGATCGCTGCATTCTCTACATATGCTTTACAAATAGTATGATCAAGTTTATGATGGCATGTCACTCCGGAAATTATCTTTGTTATCGTTTTACCTGCTCAGGACGAGCGAGAACTAAGCTTAGGGATGCGTACGTCTCCAACGTATCGATAATTTCTTGTGTTCCATGCCACATTATTGATGTTATCTACATGTTTTATGCACACTTTATATCATATTCGTGCATTTTACGGAACTAACCTATTAACAAGATGCCGAAGTGCCGATTCTTTGTTTTACTGCTTGTTTTTGGTTTCAGAAATCCTAGTAAAGAAATATTCTCGGAATTGGACGAAATAAAAGCCCGGAGGCCTATTTTCTCACGAAGCTTCCGAGAAGTCCGAAGGAGAGACGAAGAGGGGCCACGGGGCGCCAAACCCTAGGGCGGCGCGGCCCCCCATGGCCGCGCCGGCACTGTGGTGTGGGCCCCCGTGCCGCCTCTTGACTTGCCCTTCCGCCTACAAATAGCCTCCGTGGCGAAACCCCGGTACCGAGAGCCACGATACGGAAAACATTGCGGAGACGCCGTCGCCGCCGATCCCATCTCGGGGGATCACGGAGATCGCCTCCGGCACCCTGCGGGAGGGGAATCATCTCCGGAGGACTCTACACCGCCATGGTCGCCTCCGGAGTGATGAGTGAGTAGTCTACCCCTGGACTATGGGTCCATAGCGGTAGCTAGATGGTTGTCTTCTCCCCATTGTGCTATCATTGTCGGATCTTGTGAGCTGCCTATCATGATCAAGATCATCTATATGTAATTCTATATGTTGCGTTTGTTGGGATCCGATGAATAGAGAATACTTGTTATGTTGATTATCAAAGTTATGCTTATGTGTTGTTTATGATCTTGCATGCTCTCCGTTATTAGTAGATGCTATGGCCAAGTAGATGCTTTTAACTCCAAGAGGGAGTACTTATGCTCGATAGTGGGTTCATGCTGCATTGACACCAGGACGTGTGAGAAAGTTCTAAGGTTGTGTTGTCTTGTTGCCACTAGGGATAAAACATTGATGCTATGTCTAAGGATGTAGTTGTTGATTACATTACGCACCATACTTAATGCAATTGTACTGTTGTTTGCAACTTAATGCTTGGAGGGTTCGGATGATAACTCTGAAGGTGGACTTTTTAGGCATAGATGCGGTTGGATGGCGGTCTATGTACTTTGTCGTAATGCCCAATTAAATCTCACTATACTCATCATGATATGTATGTGCATTGTCATGCTCTCTTTATTTGTCAATTGCCCAAGCTGTAATTTGTTCACCCAACATCTTTGTTCGTCTTATGGGAGAGACACCTCTAGTGAGCTGTGGACCCCGGTCCAATTCTCTTTCTTGAAATACAATCTACTGCAATACTTGTTTCTACTTGTTTTCTCTGCAAACAATCATCTTCCACACAATACGGTTAATCCTTTATTCTGACAAGCGGTGAGATTGACAACCTCCTTTGTTTCGTTGGGGCAAAGTAGCTTGGTTGTGTTGTGCGGGTTCACGTTGGCGCCGGAATCTACGGTGTTGCGCCGCACTACATCCCGCCGCCATCAACCTTCAACGTGCTTCTTGGCTCCTCCTGGTTCGATAAACCTTGGTTTCTTTTACACTACTAGGAAAAGGCCTAGCCGTAAGATGGGTGTTAGTGGCGCACCGGGAGGGCGGTGCGCCACTACTACTTAGCGGTGGCGCACCGGAAAGTGGTGGGCCACTATTAAAAATGTAGTAGTGGCGCACCTCTCTGCGGTGCGCCACCACTAAGTCTGACCATGGGTTTGACCCAGCATTATACATAGCAATGGCGCACCGTGCAGAGGTGCGCCACAGCTATTTTTTGTAGCAGTGGCGCACCTCTAAATGGTGCGCCATTACTATGTAAAGGGGAGGATGGACATATTTGGGCATCACTTAGTAGTGGCGCACCATGGTTGGTGCGCCACTGCTAAGTGCTGCCCAAACATTTCCACCCCCCCCCAGTGGATCGCCTTTTCGAGTTTGGAAAAAAATAAAAGAAATAGATAGAAAATTCAAAAAATTAAATCCTTTGAAATGCCCATGTAATATGTCATCTAGGTTTAGTGAAAATTGAAAAAAATGAATTTTGATATATTATGCAAAATGGCGTCATCTTTCGGTAAAACGGGATTTACGGTTGCATACGACCTCGGATGAAAAACTTTTTTATATCAAAATCGATCTACGCGAAATTTCCTATTCGAATTCAACGGCCTACGGCCGTTTGGAGAAAAAATGGATTCGTCAAATTCAAAACAGAAACAGGACTTTTTTCGGGTTTTAGATTTTGGGCAAAAAATAGAAAAAAAATAGCGGTGGCGCACCCATGCCTTGGTGCGCCACTGCTAAGCTTCCCGCCCACGAATTTCAAAATTGGAGGAGCCGGCCACTTACCCCCTCCTCCCTAGCTCCTCCCTCCTCCTCCACACATTCTGCTGCTCTCATTCTCCTCTCCTCCTGCTCTCCTCCTCTCCTCTCCTCCTTTCACTCCGGTGACCTCCTCCTCTACTCTCCTCCTTTCACTCCGACGACCTCATCCTCTCCTCTCCTCCTTTCACTCCGGCGACCTCCTCCTCTCCTCTCCTCCTTTCACTCCGGCGACCTCCTCCACTATGTCAAGCTCCGGTGACCTTACTTTTCGGCGAGCTCCTCCACTATGGTGACCTCCGACGACCCTCAGCGAGCTCCTCCACTATGGTGACCTCCGGCGACCCTCTAGCCTCCATTACCTCTCGCCTTCGTCCTCTTGTTCATCCTCTCCTACATCTCCTCACCTCTCTTCACCTCTCCTACGTCCCTCATCCATCATCACCGGCGGCTAGGCTAAGAAAAATGAGAATGAACATTGCACAAATAATTCTAGCAACAAGAACGAGAAAAAATAACGAGCCAAACAAATTCGAAAAAAAATGTGCCAGATCCGAGATCCGGATCCCGATCCAGATCCAGATCTAGAAATTTCAAATTTTAGTAGTGGCGCACCTTTTTTCTATCCAGTGGCGCACCTCAGACGTTTAGGAGTGGCGCACCATGAAGCTAGTAGTGGCGCACTACTTGGTGCGCCACTGCTAAGCCAAATAGCAATGGCGCACCACTAGTGCGCCACTACTAAAAGTTAGCAGTGGCGTGATAGCAGTGGCGCACCACTAGTGCGCCACTGATGGGTAAAAGTGGTGCGCCACTGATTGCCCTTTTCCTAGTAGTGTTCGCCCAGTCGATAGTTTGCTGGCTATCGGCTACCAAGGCAACAGTGTTCTCAACGGCGACCTTCAGCCCAAGATCTTCTGGTGGATCAAAGCACTTGGCCAAGTTAAGGAAAGTTGCGGGTTCCTCTTTCTTCGGGAAGAAATAAGGAAAGAGCCGCAACAGCCCTGCTTTGGCATGATCAATGCCTTCGCGTGCCTCTGACCCATGAAACTCGAGAAATGAAAGGGCGTCAAGAAGAGCATCATTGTCGGGATCCTCAAGTTCAAACTCTTGAGCTGTTCTATCTGTCAAGAAAGAAACGTATTAAGCAACAAACGAGTGCAGAAAAGAAAATACAACGGATATGAAGTGGCTCAGATACTTACTGAGAAAGCGGCGACTTTGCGTCCTTATACGCTTAAGGATCGCCTCCTCGCGAGCAGATTGTGCAGTTATATGCTCGCTCAGTGAAGTCTCGGCAGTATGAAGTCTTTTTCTAAGATCTTCGACACTAGCAGCTTCAGTCTTGGCCTTGTCAGCTTCTGCTCTAGCTTGAACAGCATCTAATTCGGCCTTCTTACGAGCCTCTTCACTCTGCTCTAATTTTTTAGCAAGAGCATTGGCACGCTCGTTGATAGCCGCCAATTTTTCTGCCAAGAAAGTTAAAATTTCGATAAAATATCGACAACAACGGAGTAACAGAGTAATGGTAAAAAAGAAAAGCAGCAAGGCATCACCTTCAGTTTTGTTGGCATATTCACGATACCCAATGAATTGAGCACCGATGCGAATAAGCTCTTTGATCATGGGCTGTTAAGAAAAGAAAGGGACAAAGCAAGGAAATTTCGGTATGAGAAAAATGTAATGGCATTCAGAAACAAACAGAGGAAGTACAGACGGTGCCAAGAGTATGGAGAACTTACATCATCCAAGAGAGGGTTAGAAGAGCTACTCAATTGGAGGCTTGGCTCCGGAATTGCTTCAGTCCTTGCCCTTTTTGGGGAAGGGACAAGGGGGCTCGAAGGAGGAGTAGACGTGCCGACGTTTTGTTGAGGAGGCGAGGATTCTTCTCCTTCAGCCGGCGGCTCCGAAATAACTAGAGTATGTGACGTACTCGTTCGAGCAGCCACATCCAACGTTGGTGTTTCTTCATCATCATCACTGTGGAAAAAGGGTAGCAGCATAAAAAGCAAGGCAAATAAAATTCTTCGAATAGAAAAATAAAAAGAGACAAGGAACTCACGAACTGATGAGACTCTCGATATATGGATCATAAGCTGCCTTTCGCGGTGAAGGAGCAGCTTCTTCGGGTTTGGAGGTCCCGGAATCTTCGACATCACTCCTTTTCCTTTTGTTCTTTGGAGAAGCAGCAGGAGGAGGAGATTGTGCTGATGTAGTACCTTCGCAGCCAGCATCCTTTTCAATAGATCCCGCAGATTTTCGGAATCGCGGGTTCATTCACAAAAGAGGGGGCTTCCTGGTTGTCATCGGCGACAACGGCCCTTTCCTCGACATCTCCACCCTCAGGAAGAGGAGGAAGAGAATCCATAGTAGGATGGTTCTGCAGAAAAATAACGACAAAAGAAAAATTAGAGAGATATAAATACAATGAGATGCAGGAAAAGTTCGGAACAAGATAAAAATTCGAGAAGACAAAATACCTTGGGGAGAGGATTGGTGGAGCTGTATGGTTCCACGCGGCAAGAGGAGGGAATAGGATCCCTCTTGCTCAGCGAGGAAATTCTTCGAATAAGCTTTTCCAAGTCCTTCACGAAAAGATCATTGGAGAGCCTATTGGCGTCATTGTCACCGAGCATATGTCCAAAGGGGATTTTTGCGAGCACTGAAGAGGCTGCACTCTAATCCTAAGAAAGTAGGCGATGATTTGAACACCGGACAGCTCTTTGCCTCGAGTATTTTGAAGCCGATGAATACGAGACATAAGTGCTTCGTCGCCTTTTCTCTTCTTCGGAAGCTTCAGCATCCCGGGAGCGGCGGCGTTGAATTTTCGCACTTCCGTCAAAAGGGACTATGTTGTGCTCTACGAGTTGGCACTTTCTTCGTGTATGTAGAGCCACCTTTTGCGCCATCCTTGGACAGAATCAGGAAATTTGACGTCGAAGTAATCAACGTCGGTTCGGACACGAGATAACAACACCACCTATGTTATAGGTGGCGTTGTGAGCGCCATTGCAGCGAAGGCAGAAAATGCGTTTCCAAAGAACCCAATTAGGAGGGATTCCAAGGAAGCATTCGCACAGTGTGATGAAAATAGAAATATGAAGGATGGAATTGGGGATCAGCTGGTGCAGCTGAATCCCATAGACAAAGAGAAGGCCGCGGAGGAAATCGTGAATTGGGGTAGAAAGGCCGCGGATGAGATGATCAACGAAACTAACCCGGTACTCCATTGGAGGGTTGGGGTAGCTTTCTTCGGCTGGGAAAGCGGACGGCGTCTTCTTTCTTCATCAAGCCAAGCCTCTTCAGCATGTTGACGTCTTGGTTGGAGATTTTAGATCTCTCCCACTCAAGATCTTCGGCGGCCATCTTGGATTCCGAGTACTGTGGCGAGTGAGTCGCGTGCGCGGTGGCATCAACGGCCTTGGAAAAAGCAATGCTTGTGCGTGCGGAAGATCACACAGAGTTGGGCGCAAGGGAAGTTTTTGCAGAGGGGAACAGATGTGCGGCGCAAGCAAAGGAGTGGACCGAGGTTGAAGAAAGGTTTATATAGGATTCGGGCGAAGCAATGCACCGTTGGATGAAGAAATCGTGTGGTGAAAAAAGGATCTTATCGATACAAGGGTAAAAAGGTATTTTTACTGAGATGGAATGGAACATGCGTTACCGTACGTGCGCCAGGAAAAGCGGAGGACGTGTGTCCCCCACTTGCACGACGTGTCAACGAGGTGGAAATAATGGACCCACAGGGCAGAAAAATCCTGACTATTAATAGAGATGAAGTGAATTTGACAAAGGAAAGTATGTCGACAAGAAAAAATAAAAGAAGAATGGCGACAGGAGAGGTTATTTGAATACTTCAGGATCCTTTGGTCAAATACAAGTTTTTGCCCAAATGCTCGGGGGCTACTTCGATAAAAGTAAAATTTCGACTATGACAATATAGAAATTGCGGGAGCCTACAACCAAGCACAAGTTCGTGGCTGTAGCCTCGGGGGCTACTCCCATCGGGAGCGCTGTTCGCGCACCCGAGAGATAAAAAAAGAGAGAGAATATCGGGAAATAATGACAATATAGCGACAAGGTGGATTAAAATGTTGAGCCTACAACCAAGCACAAGTTCTTGGCTGTAGCCTCGGGGGCTACTCCCATCGGGAACACTGTTCGCGTGCCCGGTGAAATAAAAAAAGGAAAAAGGAAGAAAGATAGAAAAGCAAGAGAGTATATTTCGAGTTATAATTAACTCTACATATACTCCCATCGGGAGATTAATATAAGTCATATTTGACTCGATAAAATGTGCCATTCCAACAGCCGGAAAAGCACTCGACAATATATTCTCGGAACGCCAAAGTTGCGATCAATTTCTCGAATGCCGCAAATTTGCGAAGGTAAGACCCCAGATCCGTTCGTTGGGCGTGGCATCGCCTAAGACTGCGCTCTGCTACTTTTATCCGTATCAACGGATACGAAGAAAAATCCTAACGGACGCGTTAGGTACTCGATAAATTTGACTCGGGACTCGACAGAATGGTAAGACCTTAAGCGGCACCTGTCGGAGTTTGCACCAGTATCCCGAGATCATGTCCGGGGACGTGATCTTGAAGTAGGTTTTTGCGGATTGCCACTAGAGCAGTTAACTAGTACCTGATCCGTCAGATGAACTAGCCCCAACTACCAGTATCCCTGTACAATATAGAAATTTATATGAAGAAATATAGAAAAGTTTAAATTGTCAAATAAAAATAAACAGTGGAGATTTTCCCTGACTCTACGATTCAAGCAAAATCTCGGGGGCTACTGACATAGGCATCCCAAATGGGCTTGCCAAAGATAGTACCCGGCGTTTAATGAAGGCCCACTATCCGAAGAATAAGAAGATTCGGGAGCCCAAGATATATTAAGGAAAGTAGAGTTGTAATAGGAAGTGTTGTTTGTAATCTGGCGGGATGAGTTAGAAACCGTCCCGGACTGTGTAACTTGTACGAAACAAAACCCTCGGCTCCGCCTCTTATATAAAGGGGGAGTCGAGGGACGAAGAGATCATCGAATCATTGTTCACAAACCCTAGTTTTCATAATCGTCGAGTACTTTTCGGCTGAAACCTTCGAGATCTACTTGCCCTCTACTTCTAACTAAACCCTAGCCTATAACCCGTAGGCATTGACAAGTTAATACCTTGTCACTACCACCGGGTGGCAACACCATATTTTGCTTAATAAGAAACCTAAGCTGTCGTTCCTTAAAGTTTGGGGTTGCGAAGCCTATGTAAAAAAGTTACAACCGGACAAGCTAGAACCCAAAGCGGAGAAATGCGTCTTCATAGGATACCCTAAGGAAACTATAGGGTACACTTTCTATCACAGATCCGAAGGCAAAATCTTTGTTGCCAAGAACGGAACCTTTCTTGAGAAAGAATTTCTCACTAAAGAAGTGACTGGAAGAAAAGTAGAACTCGACGAGATTACTGAATCTTCTCTCATTGATCAGAGTAGCGCAGTACCGGAAGTTGTTCCTGTGCCGCCTGCACCGGTAACAGAGGAAGCTAATGATAATGATCATGAAACTTCGAACGAGATAGCTACTGAACCTCGCAGATCGACAAGGGAACGTGACACTCCTTATTGGTATGATCCTTGTCTAAATGTCATGATTGTGGACAACAATGATGAAGACCCTGCGACGTATGAAGAAGCGATGATGAGCCCAGATTCCAACAAATGGCAAGAAGCCATGAAATCCGAAATGGGATCCATGTATGATAACAAAGTGTGGACTTTGGTAGACTTACCCGATAGCCGCAAGGCTGTCGAGAATAAATGGATCTTCAAAAGAAAAACAGATGCGATGGTAATATTACTGTCTATAAAGCTCGACTTGTCGCAAAGGGTTTCCGACAAATTCAAGGTGTTGACTACTATGAGACTTTCTCACCTGTAGCGAAGCTAAAATCTGTGAGGATTTTGTTAGCAATAGCTGCATTTTTTGATTATGAGATTTGGGAGATGGATGTCAAAACAACATTCCTTAATGGAGACATTGAGGAAGAGTTGTATATGGTACAACCCAAAGATTTTGTCGATCCTAAAAATGCTGACAAGGTGTGCAAACTTCAGCGTTCAATTTATGGACTGAAGCAAGCATCCAGAAGTTGGAATCGACGTTTTGATAAGGTGATCAAAGACTTCGGGTTTATACAGTGTCATGGAGAGGCTCTGTATTTACAAGAAAGTGAGTGGGAGCTCACGTAGCATTCCCGATATCATATGTGGATGACATATTATTGATTGGGAATAATATAGAACTATTAAGCAGTGTAAAAGGTTATTTGAATAATAGTTTTTCAATGAAAGACCTTGGTGAAGCATCATACATTTTAGGCATCAAGATTTATAGAGATAGATCAAGACGCCTAATAGGGCTTTCACAGAGTACATATCTGGACAAGATTCTAAAGAAGTTTAGAATGGAGGAAAGGAAGAAAGGGTTCTTACCTATGTTACCAGGTAAGGTCTTGAGTGACTCAAGGTCCGGCTACGGCAGAAGAAAGAGAAAGGATGAATCAGATTCCCTATGCCTCGGCAGTAGGCTCTATCATGTATGCCATGCTATGTACTAGACCGGATATAGCACATGTTGTTAGTTTGACTAGCAGATATCAAAGTGATCCAGGAATGGAACACTGGACAGCGGTCAAGAATATCCTGAAGTACTTGAAAAGAACTAAGGATATGTTTCTTTGTTATGGAGGTGACCAAGAGCTCGTTGTAACCAGTTACACCGATGCAAGTTGGAACACTGATCCTGATGACTCTAAGTCTCAGTCTAGGTACGTGTTTATATTGAATGGTGCTGCAGTAAGCTGGTCAAGCTCGAAGCAGTGCACGGTGGCGAAGTCTTCAACAGAATCGGAGTACATAGCGGCTTCAGAGGCTTCCTCAGAAGCGGTATGGATGAAGAGGTTCATTGTAGAGCTCGGTGTGGTTCCTAGTGCATTGGACCCACTAGTCATCTATTGTGACAACATGGGTGCCATCGCCAATGCACAAGAACCAAGGTCACACAAGAGGCTGAAGCATATCAAGCTGCGTTATCATTCGATTCGCGAGTACATCGAAGATGGAGAAGTAAAAATTTGCAAAGTACACACTGATCTGAATGTAGCAGATCCGTTGACTAAAGCTCTCCCTAGGGCAAAGCATGACCAACACCAGAATGCAATGGGTGTTAGGTTCCTTACAATGTAATCTAGATTATTGACTCTAGTGCAAGTGGGAGACTGTTGAAGATATGCCCAAGAGGCAATAATAAAAGTGGTTATTATATATCTTTGTGTTTATGATAAATGTTTATATACCATGCTATAATTGTATTAACCGAAACATTGATACATGTGTGTTATGTAAACAACAATGAGTCCCTAGTAAGCCTCTTATATAAACTAGCTTGTTGATTAATGGATGATCATAGTTTCATGATCATGAACATTGGATGTTATTAATAACAAGGTTATGTCATTATATGAATGATGTAATGGACACACCCAATTAAGCGTAGCATAAGATCACGTCATTAAGTTTTTTGCTATAAAGCTTTCGATACATAGTTACCTAGTCCTTTCGACCATGAGATCATGTAAATCACTTATACCGGAAAGATACTTTGATTACATCAAACGCCACTGCGTAAATGGGTGGTTATAAAGGTGGGATTAAGTATCCGGAAAGTATGAGTTGAGGCATATGGATCAACAGTGGGATTTGTTCATCCCGATGACGGATAGATATACTCTGGGCCCTCTCGGTGGAATGTCGTCTAATTAGCTTGCAAGCATATGAATGGTTCATAAGAGACCACATACCACGGTACGAGTAAAGAGTACTTGTCAGGAGACGAGGTTGAACAAGGTATAGAGATACCGATGATCAAACCTCGGGCAAGTAAAATATCGCGTGACAAAGGGAATCGGTATCGTATGTGAATGGTTCATTCGATCCCTAAGTCATCGTTGAATATGTGGGAGCCATTATGGATCTCCAGATCCCGCTATTGGTTATTGGTCGGAGAGAGGTCTCAACCATGTCTACATAGTTCGCGAACCGTAGGGTGACACACTTAAGGTTTGATGTCGTATTAGTAGATATTGAATATGGAATGGAGTTCGAAGTTTTGTTCGGAGTCTCGGATGGGATCCAGGACATCACGAGGAGTTCCGGAATGGTCCGGAGAAAAAGATTCATATATAGGAAGTCATTTTATAAAGTTTGAAAATGATCCAGTGCATTTATGGAAGGTTCTAGAAGGTTCTAGAAAAGTCCGGAAGAAATCACTATGGAAGGCGGATTCCCGGAGGGACTCCACCAAGCTTGGCCGGCCAACCCTAAGGGGGTGGAGTCCCAGGTGGACTCCACCAAGGTGGCCGGCCACCCCCCCTCATGGAAAGGTGGGAATCCCACCTCAAGTGGGAATCCCACCTTGGGTAGGTTTCATGTCATATGGAAGGTTTTGGTTTGGGGTCTTATTCGAAGACTTGTAGACCAACTCTTGGGGGTTCCACCTATAAAAAGAGGGACAAGGAGAGGGGGTCGGCCACACCAAAGCCATAGCTGGTCGCACCCCTCAAGTGGTCGCCCACCCCCTCTCCCAAACCCTAGCCGCCCCTCCTCCACCTCATCTCCCGCATACGCTTAGCGAAGCTCCGCCGGAGATCTCCATCGACACCGCCACCACGCTGTCGTGCTTCCGGGATTCCAAGCAGCATCTACTACTTCCACTGCCCGCTGGAACAGGGAGAAGGACGTCGTCGTCATCAACACCGAACGTGTGACCGAGTACGGAGGTGCTGCCCGATTGTGGCACCGTCAAGATCTTCTACGCGCTTTTGAAAGCGGCAAGTGATCATCTTCTGCAACAATGAGATCTAATCTCGTAGGCTTTGGAATCTTCAAGGGTTAGTATCGTTCATCCCCTCGTTGCTACCATCTTCTAGATTGCATCTTGGTTTGGATTGCGTTCTCGCGGTAGGAATTTTTTTGTTTTCTATGCTACGAATCCCATCATAATATGTTTTCGGAAGTGATATCAAAGGCTTACGATGCTATTTTGCCTCATCGGAACATGAATAATCAAGCATTCATGTAATCGAGTGTCCGCATTGATGATCTATTCTATGATAAACATGATGATCTATTGCTAGGTTTGCTCTAATTTAATCACCAAAAATGGACTAAAACCACGACACTTACTATGGGCCCGAGCGATTACATATTTAAACTATGTACAAAAGAATCACCATTTGTACCCAATAGCATCAAGAAAATCTTGCAAGTATAATAGCACCAAACAAAATAATGCAAATCTCTTGATGTACTTTTGTTATGTGTATACAACAGCAAAGTGCTCATCAGGCTCTTAGACGTTCTATGTCTCAGCCTAATTTTAGTTGTTCTTCTTCAGCTCATAAAAATACAAATTGCCTTTTCTATATGCAGTTTCTCAGATTAAGTCACCAGGTATTGTACTACACGTTGTAAACTGCCTATGAGTTGAATGAAATTTGGCGTCTCCAACGCCTCAACTTCAAAAAATGTCCACCTAGTGCTGCATGTGCTCTATTTGTTTTGAGAACCCGCAGAAGCTCTGCGCGTCATTCCATTAAGCATCAGAAGAGATCAACATATACAAGAGTCGCTTGTACAAAGTTGTAGCAGTCACAAGTGATTACTACAGCCAGGGTACATGCGGAACGCACACCTCCACCCCTAAACCCAAAGCAACTACTCTCGCGTCATCCTACATCGGCAGGCAACCCAGGTGGCCCACTCCTCAGAGACTCGCCGGGAAATCTCGAGTGCTGTACTAGAGCGTGCATCAAACACCCGGGCATTCCTCTCCAGCCATAGGGAACGGATGACAAGGAGGACAAGGGAGTTGAGGGTTTTCCTGTTACATCCCGTGGTGGCCAACTCCGCCCGAGGCCACCACTCTCGAATAGTAGATGTAGCGGTTGGCAGCGGGGGGTTCCATCCGATGAGCCTGAAAGCCTCCACCCAAACCGAGGCGGATAGAGGGCACTGGAGCACTAGGTGATCGTATGTATCCGCCGCCATATTGCACAACGGGCAGGTGGCATGGTTAGGCAGTCCAGGTCGTTGCAAGCGGTCCGCGGTCCAGCATCTTTGCCAAAGAGCCAGCCATCCGTGAAACCGGAACTTCATGGGTGCGAAGGAGTGCCACAGTTGTGCAGCGCCAGGGAGCGCCACCTGGCCTGCGAAGAACGTGTGATACGCAGAGCGCGAGGAGAAAGCACCATCTGACGACCACTTCCACCTGAACCCATCACAGGTGCCTGGCACGACCTGGATGTTAGCCGCAGCGATGGTGCCCCATAGGCGGAGGAACTGGACGAAGGCATCCACCGTTAGGGTACCTGCAATGTCGCGTACCCAAGCGCTATTCGGGAGGCCGTCTCGCAGCACACGAGACCGTCGCAGGCCAGGCCGCACCAAGCGGAGAAGCTCCGGCGCAAGGGCCGTGACCGGCAGGCCATTGATCCACGGGTCCTCCCAGAAAAGGACGCGAGAGCCATCTCGCACGTCGATGGTGGTCGAAGCGGTCACAAGGCTATGAGCCTCCGAACGTACAGAGAACTCCAAACCCGACCACGGCCTATCCAGGGACGTTTTTTGGAACCAAATCCACCGGGCCCGAAGTGCGGCGTTGAGCCACCGAAGATTGTTTAGCCCCAAACCACCTAGGTGTTTTGGCTTGCACACAGCCTGCCAGGAGACAATGCAATGGCCGCCACGCGCATCGCCCCTACCCACCCAAAGAAAACCACGGCGCACCTTGTCGATGGCCCGCAACAGCCACGGCTCCACGTCCAGCACCATGACGTGGTAGATCAAGGAGGCCGTCATGACGAATCGTACATAAGCCACTCTGCCCTTGCGTGTCATCAACCTGGCCTTCCAGAAGGAGAGCTTCTTGGTGAGCTTGTCAAGGATCGGCTGGACCTCGTCTTTCCGTAGCTTCTTAAGAGAGAGCGGCAGGCCAAGATACTTGGACGGGAAGGAGCCGATCGGGCAGTCCAGCACCGTCGCGGCCACCTGACGAACCTCGTCGGAGCATCCAATGGGTAGGGCCACACTTTTAGCGTAGTTGACCACGAGCCCAGAGGCTCCTCCAAAACAAGCCAACACCATCTTAACCGCAGAGAGTTCTGCGACACCTGGTCTGGCGAAGACTACCACATCGTCAGCATAAAGCGAGACCCTGTGTCGAATGCCGAGCTGACGGAGGTTCGTGAGGATCCCATGCATCTCCACCGCACGGAAGAGGGCGGACAGCACATCCATGGCGATGATGAAGAGCATGGGGGAGATAGGATCCCCCTGCCGTAAACCCCGGCCATGACGGAACGCCGCACCCGGGCTGCCGTTCACGAGGACACGGGTGGATGCAGAGCTGAGCAGCAGGATGACCCAGGAGATAAACCGAGGTCCAAAGCCCCTCTGCCGCAGGACACTGACAAGGAAAGGCCAACATAGGCTGTCAAATGCACGCCCTACGTCCATCTTAAGGAGCAAATATGGGATCCGTGCACGGTGCAGGGTCCTTGCGGACTGCTGGACAAGGACGAAGTTATCATGAATGCATCTCCCACGAATGAAAGCACTCTGGTTCACGTCAATGAGCTCCGGCAACCGTGGCGCAAGGCGAAGGGCGAGGACTTTGGCTAGGAGCTTGGCGAAGCTGTGAACCAAGCTGATAGGCCTGAAGTCCTTCAAGTCCACCGCACCGTCCTTCTTCGGGACCAAGGTGATGAGTTCCCCATTCAAGTCCTCGAAGCCCTGACCTTGACGCCGGAAAATAGCCCGCATAGCCACCATGATATCGGATCTAATCACCGCCCAGTAGCTCTTGTAGAAGTCCCATGAGAAACCATCGGGGCCAGGGGCACGGTTAGACGGCATCCCTTTGATAGCCGCCCAAACCTCCGCCTCGGAGAACTCGCAGTCCAGACCGGCCAGATCAGACGGGGGAATGCCAATGGCGTTGAGGTCAAGATCATGCTGCCGCGGTTGAGCCTGACCAAGAAGATCGGCGTAGAACTCGGTCGCCAAGTCCTCCTTCTCCTCCTGGGAGGACACCACCCGGTCACCAGACCAAAGAGCTGGAATATAATTCCGACGTCGGCGAGAGGAAGCGTAGGATCTGAAGAATTGCGCGTCAGCCTGCCCCTCCCGTATACCTAGCACGCGCGCCCGCTGCCTGGCGATGGTGCGGTCTAGGGAGGCAAGGCCCAGCACCCGGCCTTTTAGCCCGCCGTCGAGAGGGCCCTACGCTCCTGAGCACGGTCAAGCTGGAAAATAAGCTCATTTGCCATGAGCACCTAGTCGCAAATCGAGCCCACCGGTTCTATGGCCCCACCTCTGTAGACCTTTGGCCAAAGCTTGGAGCTTTAGGTCAAGGACACGGAAGGGGTTGGCGGCAACGCCCTCGACGGCGGCGCTGTCCCACAACCTTTTGACCTCATCCATGAAGCCATTCATGCGGATCCAAACCCCCTCGAACCGAAAGCGTCGGCGAGAGAAGAACTGGACCGAGGTGGACATATGGATTGGACAATGGTCCGAAAGGGAGGAGGAAAGGGCTCGCAGGGAAGCCTCGGGGAACAAGGCATCCCACTCAACAGAAGCGAACCACCGATCGAGTTTGGCCATCGTGGGGGCCTGCCGTTCGTTGCTCCAGGTGAAGCGGCGCCCGAATAGAGCGGCCTCTTTAAGCTCCAAATCGTTGACCAGAGACGGAATCTACCAAGGGAGCGGCGATTAACGATGTCGTTGCTTTTGTCGCAAGCCTCCAGGATGAGGTTGAAGTCGCCAACCACGGCCCAGGGCCCCGGCGTGACATTCCTAATAGCACGGAGCTCGTCGAGGAAGGCCGGTTTGAGGCTATCGGTCGTGGGCCCATAGACCGCCGTCAACCACCAAGGATCAGCCCCATGTGCGGAGAGCTGGATAGAGACAGAGAAAAGGTCAACGCGGGAGGCGCCAACCTCGACCACCGTCGAGTCCCAAGCCACAATCAGACCACCCGCAGTACCAACCGCCGGCAAATACGCGAACCCGTCGAAGCGGGGACCTAATGTTTCAGCAATAATGAACGGGGATACAGACTCGAGCTTGGACTCGGACAGACAAACAACGGATGCCATGGCGTCATCCATGACAGTCCGAATCACACCACGCCGCGCGGGGTTATTGAGGCCGCGCACGTTCCACACACCTATACTAATGTTGGAGACATCCATAGGGGAAGGTCTACCAAACTACCAGCCGTAGCCTAGGCCAGTGGCACACCAGCGTCGCCGAGGGCATCCTCATCAATCGCCGGGCAGTGGATGCCGAAGAGCGACGCGAGCGCAGCGACCTGCTCCGGACCAAGAGGTGAGGCAAAAATGGCCGCGTAGTCATCGAGCTGTTCGGCCGACAGCCACTCTCCTTCATGGCAGACGCCAAGCTTCTGCATAAGCAACTTCTGAGCCTGCTTGATGGCAGGGGTAGAAACACCCTTGCTCTTGGCAGCAAGGCGGCGGCTCCGGCGCACGGAGCCCTTCCCACTGCGGAAGAGGCGTCGACGGACCACCTTGGGGTTCTGTGCTCTATGTTGCAGGTACTGCAGCAACACTCAGCATTACCATCTTTCGTATGTTTTCCTTTACTTCTCAACGCCCAAAGAACCCAGAAGTCCAAGAACAATCTATAGCAAGAGAAGAATTATGTAACAGAGGAATCGTACTATCACTCTGAATACTGAGAAAGGAAAGCTTTATAGAATCGATCACGTAAACATTCACTCTCTAGTTTATTCTGGAAGTTGGTAATTCTGCAAACATTCAGAGAAGAAAATGAGATTGTGCTCATTTTTCATTCAGAATGGATGATGTAAGCATACACTCTCTAGTTTACTCTGAAAGTTGCTAATTCTGCAAAAATGCAAAAAGAGAATGTTATTGTTCACATCTTTTTATTACAACAAATATATACTACCTCTGTCCATAAATAGATGTCTTAGATTTATCAAATTCTAGATGTATATAGACACTATTTAGTGTATAGATCCATCCAAATTTAGAAAAATATAAGACATCTATTTATGGACGGAGGGAGTAGATATTCAGAAGGCCACGGATAAACGTGAGCGAAAGTGACAATGTTACGGACCAGCTCATATTGAGTTGTAGAAAGGAAGAAAGCAGAGTTAAGTTTTTTCTATGTTCCCAATGCCTAATAAGAAAGCAAAATAGAAGGCGGAGAAAACCAGCGGCAGCCTGGACTGCCATGCTGGACGCCTAGACTATCGTAGAGGTGGTCGGTGGACCCTGTGGTGACCAGAAGTGGCCACGCAGGTTACTAGTAGAGGCGTGGCGGCGACACACGAAGTTGCTGAGGAAGAACCTGACAGAGTGACAAACACCATGGACGGACGGTGGCGACCGACGATAAGAGACGCATCGTGCTAACAGTCTGGGACGTCGGTGCGCGAAAACGTCGAAGGTGACCACATGCATTAATGCTACCCCGAAGGTCGGCATAGCTGCAGGGCATGAGTCAGTGCAGCAGTGTGAGGACCACTAGGGGCATACAAACCCGAGATGACGCGTTGGAAGGATGGATCAAAGGCAATGACAGAGCCCAAAGGGGCGACACCACGACAACCTCTTGCTCGATCTATTCTAGACACGTGCTCGAGGACGTGCTTTGCGTAGACATGTGCCAGACGGTTGTTCAAACCAACTACGACACTGTATGCGCCATTCCATGGATGAAGACACGCAAATTGGAATCGGGACTCGGGAGACATTGTCGCTGAAGTCCTGGGCGAAGACAAAGAAGATGAACCGGCTATGGTGACCGCGTAGATGAAAGGAGCCGGCAAAGAGGCAACAAGGTTTCCCTCGGACGTCACACCCGGTCTTGCCACGCGGTAGCCGCCTGGTGCGGATCCAACACGGAGGTTGGAGACTTGGAGTAGAGGTGCGTAACGACGGCTATTGTGGGTGCATCGATCCGATTATGATTGGTAAACCCAAAAAAAAGTCGGCCAAGCGACCGATGGAGAGAAAAAACAATCTACGGATCGGAAAAAGGCTTACAGGGGTAGCCGATCATGGATCAGTGGACGAACCCTACTATGGGTCGAGGGGGACGGAGATCGACCTCCCTTGGGGCGGAATGGTGCGGAAGCGGGTGCGACGGCTAGGTCAAGGATCTCGTCTCTCTATTACCATGAGAACACATTAGTTTAATGTAACACTACTACTACAAAAAAGTTGTAGGTGGGTTCCTTGCCCGTAGCGCGTGGAAAAATTGAAGGTATATACCCCGTGGCACACCATAAATAGGTGCATTATGGGTAGAAACTTACCCGTGGTGCATAACAAAATTGGTGCGGCACTAATATGTTGCCCCCTTCCCCGTGGATGTCCATTGCGACTCCAGTTTTGAAAAAAGACAAAATAAAA
This sequence comes from Lolium rigidum, assembly GCF_022539505.1. NCBI lineage: Eukaryota > Viridiplantae > Streptophyta > Magnoliopsida > Poales > Poaceae > Lolium > Lolium rigidum. Next base: position 179,644,929 of record NC_061512.1, on the reverse strand, counting down.
AATAAAACTTTAAATTTTAAATTTTAAAATCCATTGAGATGTAGTTCTGCTATCGTGATAGTTGTTAGGAAATTATTAAACATCAATTTTGACATATTTTGCAAAAAGCCCTTATGTTTCGGTAAAACGGCTCCAACTCTTGCATATGACATCAGATCAAAAAGGTTTATATGGAAAATCATCTACACGGAAAGTTACTTCCAAACTCAGCCGTCTAGGACTATTTTCGATTTTTTTAGAATCCTAAAACTTCAAAGGAAAATAGATTTTTTGAACTTTTAGATTTCGTACAATATTTTTCTGAAAGTACCTCACTTACCAATGGCGCACCCTCTAGTTGTGCGCCACGAGTATTTTACTCTAAATGGAAATGGCCATATACACGCCTCACACATACCCCCACTAACAACACCAACACCCCACCCACCCATCCCTTATCCACCACACAAAACCTTCTCGTCCGTGAGACCACCGCTGCTCTTTCTTCCTCACCTATCTTCGTGGCTGATTCCCTCTCTCCACGTGTGCGCCTCTCCTCTCTGTCTCACTCTCTCATTTCTCTCTGCTCCATGGCAAGGCTGAGCACATCCCGATCCTCTGATTCGCCCTCCTCAACCTCCTCATTTATCGCGACGAACTGGGCTGCCTTCTTCCCCAACGCGTGTGTTGCTCCCCCTTAGCATCCGCCGCCACAACGCCTAGGGCCTCTACAGCTCTGCGACTCTCCTCTCTCTTCCTACACAATCACGGAAGAGCGATGCCATAAGCTCTCCTCTGTGCCGCTCCACTACGAGGTTGGCCATGTCCAGGCCCTCTGTGCCACTCCCCTCGGCGTCCTCCACTGCCTCGACAAGCTGACCAATTGAGCAAGTCGTCGCGTGCGAGTTCTGGGATGTCGATGTACCATCGCTACGCTTGTTGGTGCTCGTCGGGGGAGGGATTCGATGGTGCTCGTCATGGACATGTGGTAGAGGCTCATGTTGGGCTGCCACCAGAAGGGAGATAGAAGCTCTGGGCAATATAGATCCCAAACGCACCTGGCCTATATGACACGAACGTGATAGGCGGTGAATGTGGTGGCCAACCTATATTTGTTATAATGAAACAAACATGCTCGTAGTGCGCCACATGTATGTGCACTACCTCTAGAGCACCATATGGTGCGCCACAGATAACAAGTACTAATGACATGCTACCCGTGACACATGCATGATGTGCCACGGATAGGGAAAAACATAGTGCGTCACGGGTAGACTTTTCCTAAAAGTGTAATATGATAAATTTTGTATTGAGCCTCATGTGCAAGTATATATAGAAGTAAAAGACTTAGAAACCAAAAAGAATCTCCTAGATATAAAGTAGAAAAGGTTACAAATCCGAAACTACCAAATAATGCACACTAAATATATTTCTAACACAAACCTAAACCTAGCCACCTAAAACTAGCTTACGAGTGGAAGTACCCTCACGCACCACAACGTTGGCTTTCGCCGGAGAATGAGGGAGAAGGCCGAGGCTGCCTGGCCCAGGTCTGGAAGGGGCTGGTGGGGGCGAGAGCGGTTTCTCGAGGTGAAAACATGAATTGCAACAGACGATGCCCTACAGGGTCAAATTATGTGAAAAAATATGTATATATATATAAATTTATTTATCATGTTCATCAAACACCGAAGTAATTGCTCATCAACGCTGAACCATATAGGACTGTATGAAGCAAAATTCAAAAAATCAATTTAACGCAATTTCAGTCGCTGCACACTTTTACACAACTTGAAGACCAGTATAAACAGATGACGCTTTGTTTTCTTTAAGTATAAACAGATGGCTAGAGCCTGTTGCCGCTGCACCTCCTCCTTGCATTCTGCCGCCGTTCGGACCGCGCCCGCAGCACACCCAGCTGCGCCTCCCAGACGTCCCTCGCGAACCCATCCGCCACTGGCCTCGCCGCCGTGTAGCCCGCCCTGAGCTCGGCATCGTACTGCACCCTCGTAGCAGGGTCGGACAGCGTCTCATAGGCGCGGCGGATCTCGACGAAGAGCTCCGTAGACTCGGCCCGGCGGGACGGCGGGCACACGTCCGGGTGGTATTGCAGAGCTAGCCGCCGGTACGCGCGCTTGACATCCTCCGCGCCGACGTCCGACGAGTGTTTGAGCGACAGCACCTTGTAGTAGTCGGTGCTCCTGCTCGCCGTGGCCCCCGCACGCGCCGTCACCTTGCACCGGCAGTGGCCACTCCTCCTGCCATGCCCGGCGCCGTAGCAGGTAACCTTGCTATTGCATCCGGCCTTGGTAGGACCGGAAATGGCGGTGTTCATGGCTGATCAAATCAAACAGGGGAAGAAGTTTTAATTTGCTGGTGGGTGAACGATTCAGATTTCAGAATGCCGCGTCCGGAAATGGTCTAATGGAGAGTGAAGATGTCCGTATATATAGCGGATTTCAGGGCTTGTGGAGACGAGGATGAGACAAACGTCTGTACGCGTTTTCGTGCACGTACGGGGTGCGCACGGTTGTTGTTGACGTCGCCGTCGCAGACGCGACGATCTGTACGCTGCATCCAGTCAAATGGAGCATTGTGAAGCTGGCCGTGGCCGGACGGCAGGGTTTGAAGAACAAGTTTTATCCAGAAAGTTCGACGATGGTCTCTGCCATTTTATTTGTAGTTTGGACGCACGGTGTAATGGTGACGAGCAACCTGGCGTGCGTGTGCGTGGACCGTAAGGTGAGCAACACGACAGAGCTGTGGCTGCCCGCTCTGTGATTTGACTTCCCTACCTTTGCACCATTGCCTGTTCCCGGCCGGCAGCCAGCTGCTAGCTGATTTTTCACCGTAGGCGAACCGATGTGGGGCATCAATGTAATGTTAAATCGACAGCCATAACTAAAAAAAGGGTCAGAATATGCGTATCGATCGATTGTCGATTAAGTAGTAGTTGACGCAGCAGTGACATTGTTGATGATAATGTTTGTAAAGACATGTCGAAGCAGACGATGACGAAGACGACGATACATAGCACCCACTGGTGCAATATTTCTGAAGAAATGTTTTTAGGGACCTAGATGAGAAGAAAATAGTCATTTGCCCCCCACCCCCCCACCCCCCAAATTCTGGGCTAGCTCCGCCACTGATAGCACCGTCCGATTTTGATGGTAGAAGACCCCCGATGAAGATCGGCCATGAGAAGTCGCGTGAAGCGCTTCCCATAAGCCCAATTCACCCTCTCCCTATAGGATCACATGAGCGACTGCTTCCGAAGACCTAGTTTGTCATTCGCCAGGATGAAGCAGACCCCGATGACATCTCAAGCAGGTGAAGGTAGCAAAACACTAACTCTTATCGGTGTGTTATGAGGCGTAGGTCGGCAAGACCTCAAATTGGCGAAACCCTAACTTGCATCGGTGTGTTCTGCAGCATGCGTTGGTATGACCTCGAACAGCGGAAGACGAGGTGAGTGCTTTTACAAATCGTCTTCTCACTTTGTTATAAGTTTTTTTGAAGGAATTCCTAGTGGCGTTTTATCGACTGGCCAATAATGTTACATCGTTTATTACATCAGCTAGAACAAAATCTGGAGGATCCCCATCCCAAACTAAAAAGCCTTCCGAGCTATAAGCATTCCTTGCAAGTTAGCATAACTTTCCCGCAATTTTTCATATGTGCTAAACTTAGCATCCACCCCTTGCCACCAATGTGCAACAACCAACATGGGCTGAAACAGATTGGCCTTTGAGATTTAATTACATTCTAAAATATTGGACAGGCCACAAGAAATAGGTTCATCATTTCAACACTAGGCGAAACTCTAATAAAAGTATTGGCATGAAATGCAGTACTGGTTGAACGATCGATTAATGCTCCACTTGTTGAACATGTATGAGTTGGTCTACAAAATCAGAGTCAGGTCGTCCGAAATGATCGATCATTGCCAACCGGAAGGCCTGTAAGTTTATGTGTGAATTATGATCGATGCTTTCTTGGTACATAATTAATGCGAGTCGACTAGGACAGTCACAACTGCATTCGTAGCTGCATGTATACTTCGTAACATTGGAGTAAGCTATTTTATTTTATGTACTTTGTTTGTGTATTTAACCTTACAAAAACATTATTACTGTCGGGCATTCTTAGAGCTCAAACTTCATATCCGTTGGCTGAAGTTACATCTGGCCTATAGCTCATGTGCAACTCCCAGATCAACACGAACCAGGACATAAAACATAGTTTTAAATTTTCGAAAATCATGTCAGTTTTGAAAATAATAGTTTATTGTGTTGAACTAGAGAGAGTTGAGGATACCCTTAAGGTCTGAAATTGACGTGCTTATTCTAAAAATGTAGTTACCATATTTGAAACTGATGGACTTGCAATCTCTGCAAACGTAATTCGTTAGATCTTTTGTTAGAAAAGCATACCAGTGCGCAGGACGCCGCTAGCATTACCTGCAACGCCAAGCTAGCCAGTTCGTCAATGGGTGCCAACAATTCTTTAAAAATGACTACCGTTTCCATTTGTTATTCTTTTACGTTTGAGAATGGCACTTCCAACTTGGCATGAATAATAATGTCCAGTATTGTTGAATCATTGTGCAATATGCTAAGAGATTCGATGACGGCATATTTAGATAGTGAAGGCCGGCAATCTACAATAATGAGTCACGGGTTTAATTAGGTGTACTTCTTGGCACTCTAATTAGAAAACCGCAGTTGCCTATGGATAGTACAATGTCTACCTTAAGAGCTTAATTAGCTAATGCTTGGCCATTGATGACAATATGTAAAACAAGATAGACAATCAGATGCAAACCAAATCCTATCTGGAAACGTTGCATTTACCCCAAAAAAATCCTAATGCATATTCATGATTGATCTATACTTTAGCCCAGGCGGTGCAACTCAAAGACTGTGTCATTGTCTCATTGATATCCTCCAAGAGTCCATCTCACAAAAAGGTTATTCTTGTCTTATCTGGCATCAACTCAGAGACAATGGCCGCGTTCAGCAACGGGTGGCTGTCACCCTTTCCTTGCAGGCCCTCCTGCATTATGTATTTGACCGGTCGTAATTAAAAAAAGTATCATACACTAATATATTATGTATATGATACTAATTTATAATAGTAGCCCTATAGTGCATACTACAAGCTGGAGTGTTCCTTGGGGCGCTTCCTGGCCGGTAAGCCTCGCCCCAATTCCACCGGTTGCATGTGTGTGTGGCTTCTACCATCTCTATCATTTGTGAGTTATAGTCTTCGTGTGGCGAAGTCTAGGATCAGCCGTGGAGATCTGTTTAGTTCTGACACACCTATAAGAAGAATTACTTTCATCGGTATGGAAAAATCAAATCACAAATCCAGATTGTATTTCAAAAGCAATTACAGTGTAGGGAGTGTTAGTTTCTGATGATCATGTGTCATCATTTTTTGAAGAAATAGTAGGTGTTCTTCATATTGATCAAGGGGCTCAGCAGGGAACAAATGAACCCTGATGTTTATATAAAAGGAGGATCTTTCAGGAGAAGCATACAGAACCAAGTATGAACATGCTGGTATGAGAATGACATGTAGGTAGCATCAGTCACAAGCATAGTGGCCTGAGATAATCATACATTTATATTTATGCCTCATCATTAAACCCCATGTTAACATGAGCAAGAAGATTTCCATGCCTTGGAAATTAAAAATTAAGACTTCACCAACACAAAACTCGGAAAGGAATGATAGCATTTTCTGAACCTTATTGCCCACTTTTTCTTTTATTTAGTTGCAATACAAAAGATAGAAACAATCGTTTCCTTATTTTGACAAAGGGGAAAGTCATAAGAAGATACATGCGCTAGCTCACAAGCTAAGCCTGATCTCCTCTCTCAACCCATTACGCCTGGATGAGATGGGCATACATAGTAAATCAAACAAAAAATCTCAGCAGGTGAAGAACTGTCGTAAGATATTAAGTTTTGTATCATAAGGAAGCTACCTCAGCGAAGAAACTCTCCACTGTTTCTAACAATCACCCGTTGACTACACACTCTTCGGTCTTAATTACTCTTAAGTCTTAATGTACTCTGAACGTGTACTCCCTCCATCTCAATTTACTAGTCTTTCCCGTTTTTCTAGGTCGCCAATTTAACCTATATAATTTAAATTATATAATGCAAACATTATATTATTAAAAAATAGAACATCTAAACTTTCTAATGATATAATTTTTATAACATATATAACTTGATTAAAGTTACAACCTAGAGGGACGCGCACGCCTAATAAACTGTCAGAGAGGAAGTACGTCGGATAATAAAAAAATACTACTGTAGGTGCACGACCAGATACACACCGGATACATCGTATTTTCAGTGGATTGATGGGTATTTTAGTATACGGGAGGCATGCGCCAATGTGTTCACACATCAATGGATCGACAGGTAGGAAGGTGGGTATATCTGTTATAAACGTTCAGTTGACCTTTTCACGTGTACTTTCGGCTTCTACTGCAGGCCATGCCTGCCCAGTAAAAATTAAGTCCACGAGACGCGATGAGAAGGAGCGGATAGGGATGAATTGCTACAGACAAATTAATGTTCAAAATAGACCGCGCAAGATTGCAAGGCAAAGACTATATCGTATAGATGGATTCTGTTTAATTCTTTAGTTGTTTCCCCCAACATATACTACTACAGTATATTTTGCCAGGGACCATGTCTGATTCAGTAATTCTATTATGAGTCATATGCACTGGTAGGGAATTTTCTTCAAATACAAATAATAAATTGATTCCCTTGTAAATGTAACCAAGGACAAACACCGTTGGCTTTGCAAGGTGATATAAAGCGTTTCTCCTTCTCGTGACCTCATCTATCTAGAAGGTTCCTAAGTTCAGTCTTGTGTTCTGCAAACGATGCTGGTTTTTTTTTCGAAATTGGGAGCGAAGCCCCAGTCTCTACATTGAAATGATGCATACAGTCATTTATTTCATTATTCATAGGTTCGTAGGTTTGATTTTATAGCTCATGGGTCACGTAAGCTGTACTTCAACCAGCGGTAAAACAAGAAATTGTACCCAAACATCTTGTAATCTTCTAGACAGCACTAGCCACCCTGGTTGTAGATAGCCCGAGCAACCATCTCCAGACGGCTGCATCGAGAATTCATAGGCGCCCGCTGCGCCTCCGAAAGAAGATAAGACACTCTCGGGTCCAGGGGTAGCCATATAGATAACCTGTAAAAAGTGAGCAGTTTCAATCTTATTAAAGACCATATCATTTCTACAGTTTCAAAGGGTCCAAACTAAAGCGCGAGCTTTGGTGTGCTTCTCAACTCCATTTAGCCAATTTCCGAACATATTCGTAACATTAGCAGGTGAAGGAATATCAAATGTAAAGTGTACTACTCTCCAAACTAGACTAGCGAAAGGACAAGCGAAAAATAAATGGTTAATAGACTCCTCCAAGTCACAAAAGGCACACTTTTTACAACAATTTCAATTACGCTTTGCAAGGTTATCTTTTATGAGTATTACTTTATGATGAAGAAACCACATAAAGATCTTTATCTTTAAAGGTACTTTTAATTTTCAGATATATTTTCTCAAGAAAACTGTGTGCCCGTTCATCATATCAACATACATAGACTTTACCGTGAAAAGCTCAGAGTTTGTGAGGTTCCACACAAATTTATCATCTTTGTTCGATAAGCATCTTCGTGCAAACGAGGATGTTGTGGTGAAAGTTTATGTCTATAATGCGCTTAGTGTTTGTAAAAAGAGGCACGGAATGACTTGATGTATGTAGTGCGAATTAGATGAAAATAACTAACCAACCTCTTGTTACTTCCTCGACCAATGGCCTATTGAAGGACCTATCCTGATCAACCTTCTGAAGCTTTGCTGCCATCCGACACTCTCCGTCTCCAACACCAATCTCTGAACTTGTGCCTTGTGGGCTAACTTGAGACCCCTTCGGCAAGCTAGAAGCTCAGCCCCTTCCGCGTCAGCAACATGGTGGAAAATGGCTTGCTCCACCTGGAAAACACCATGATGGTCTCTGATGACCACGCCGCCCCCTCCGTTACCATCCGCAGTTCTGAAAGCCCCATCGACATTTACTTTAACCTAGTCTTCTACTGGCGGCTGCCATGCTCCACCGGTTTTGCAGCTAGAGCAGTTGCATGTTTATGTATGCTACGCATTCTTCAGCAGCAAAAACAGCTCTTGTCTCAATTGCCTTGGGGTCATCGACCAGATTGGATTCCCGCGCATCTTTCCAAACTAACCACAATTTATACATCATCGTAAACATCCAGGTTACCTGATCAGCATCAGCCTTCCCAATCAAGTCGAGAATCCAACGCTTCAACTCTGCATGGTATCGTAGCTTCTTCGGAGGAGCAGGGACACCAACCAGCAAGTTCCTTCGATCAGGTAATCCCATCCCGAGTGTTCTAAGTCAATATTTTATAAGTTTGACGAAATTCATATAAAAAAGTACCAACACCTATAGTATTAAACGAATACAGTATGAGAGTAAAATTCAGAGAAGTGATAATATTATACATACATATTAATACTTCTTCTATAAACTCTCAATAAAGATGGTGTTCATGCATTGCTCAATGTACAGATCCAAGCTATAACCTCAAAATGTAGCATTTATAACGTGTGCAATGTGAACAAGGATTGTAGCACTCAAGTTTAAAAATATTCGAAAACTATACTTTTGAGCTTCAAAAAATCATGAACTGTTTCCATGGGAGCCAACACATATCGTTGTATATTTTTGCTAAAATTATGATTGCACATGCAAGAAGGCTGCATGGCGCGAAACAACCTTTGGCTAGCACAAGACTGCGGAGAAAACTGTACTTTTGAGTTTCAAAAAATCATATATTTTCCTATGGGTGCTTAGACATATCTTGTGTATATTTTGCTAAAATCATGCATGGTTGCGTGCATGAGAAGGCCGCATTGTGGGAAGAACTTCTCGCAAGTGCAAGATGGAGTAGAACTTATAAACTCTAGATTAGATGCATTTCTAAGCATTCACTTTCTTTCTTACAAAAAATAATAAAGTTTTAAGTTCAGTCAAACTGAATATTTTATTTTTATGAAAAAAAATGGGTCTATCAATCATATTCAGCATATGCCTCTACTATCAATCGCATAATTATATATTTTCTTGCTGTTTTTTCTATTCGAGTCGAAGAAGTACGCAAGTATGTAAATTCTATAAATACAAAAAAAACTTTCAATCTTTTCATTGTAGTAGCTTATTTTCGATGATCTCGAAATATCCTTCTCTTCGTTCTTTAATATTGATGATATCGAAACATCTGTTGTTGATGCTAATAGTAAATAATTCTTAAGCAAACCTGTTTATTCGTCTTTTCCGAACCATATTTCATTAATATGATATAAGATGGGTTTACATAAATCGGATCAGAGTTGTTTTCAGCAAGTAATGCCCATATTTATTACCCTGCTATATCGTACTAGCATGGATCTCACAGAACTTCATGGGACGAAGGGAGTACTTAACTTCATTAACAATGCATATATAGTTCATCGACGCTCAACTCAGACTTTACAAGACCACAACGCGAAACTTTCAACAATTTAATACTAAAACAAACAACCTAAAAAAATTACACATGTGTGTTTTTTTAATAAACTTTTACACAACATAAAAACATAAAGTATGAACATATGCCTAGAGCCGGTTGCCGCTGCACCTCCTCCTCGCGTTCTGTCGTCGTTCCGACCGTGCTCGCAGCAGGCCCAGCTGCGCCTCCCAGACGTCCCTCGGGAACCCATCCACCGCTGGCCTCGCCGCCGTGTAGCCCGTCCTAAGCTCGGCATCGTATCGTACCCTTGTGATAGGGTCGGACAGCGTCTCGTAGGCGCGGCAGATCTCGACGAAGAGCTCCGTGGACTCGGCACGGCGCGACGGTGGGCAGACGTCCGGGTGGTATTGCAGAGCCAGCCGCCGGTACGCTCGCTTGACATCCTCGGCGCCGACGTCCGACGAGTGCTCCAGCGACAGCAACTTGTAGTAGTCGGTAGACTCGGTACTCCTGTTCTTCGTTGCTGCCGCCGCCGCCTTCACGTTGGAGCGACAGTGGCTACTCCCCCTGCCATGCCTGGCGCCGTAGCTAGCAACCTTGCATCCGGCCGTGGTGGGAGTGGAAATGGCGGTGTTCATGGCTGATCAAACAACGGAAGAAGTTTTAATTTGCTGATGGGTGAACGGTTCAGAATGCCGCGTCTGGAAATGGTCTGAATCTGATGGAGAATGAAGATGCCAGTATATATATCCTATGTCAGGGGGATGAGACAAACGAGGCGTGCCGCTGCTGCTGTACGCGTTTACGTGCACGTACGGGTGCGCACGGTTGTTGTTGGCGTCGCCGTCGCGGAGACGCGGACGCGACGAGCTGTAGGCTGCATCCAGTCAAATGGAGCATTGTGAAGCTGGCCGGACGGCAGGGTTTTAAGAACAAGTTTTATCCAGAAAGTTCGACGATGGTCTCTGTGCAATTTTATTTGTTTGGACGCACGGTGTCATGGTGACGAGCAACCAGGCGTCCGTGCGCGTGGACCGTAAGGTGAGCAACACGACAGCTGTGGCTGCCCACTGTAATTTGACTTCCCGTACCTTCGGATTATCGCCTGTTCGCGCCGATTTTTCGCTTCATGCCGGCTCCGGCCGGCCGACCGCTCCCTGAGTTTTCACCCTCCGCGAACCGATCAGGGATTCAAAAGCTCAATGCAGATCTAATAAAACTACTGGCATGATATGCCAGAATTAGTTGAACGATCTACTAGTGTAACTACCAGATCAAATACTAACTACGACGCGAAAGATGAACTGAATTTTCGAAAATCTAGGGCTTCAAAACTGCTGTGATTAAAGAATATATGTGCCTACTCTGAAATATTAGTTTGTAACAGATGAACTTGCACTTTTTAAACTGAAATGAACTTGCACTTTTTAAACAGATGAACTTGCACTCTGCAAATGACCATCCGTTAGTTCTTTTGTTACAAAAACCACCGGTACTCAAGACGTCGCTAGCATTAGCTGCAACACCTAGCTAGTTCGTGAATGCATGGCCAGTTCCTCAATGGGTGCCAATAATTCTTTCTAAAGGACTACTGTTTACATTTGTTATTCTTTTACGTTTGAGTATGGCACGAATAATAGTGAACAATATACTACTACGAGATTCGATGATGGTATTTAGATAGTGAAGGCCGGCAATACGGGTTTAATTATAATGGTGTACTTGTCGGCCCTCTGATTAGAAATGTGCAGTTTCCTGTGGGTAGTAGTAATGTCTACCTTGCGACCTTAATTAGCTAACTTTCGGCCGTCGCTGACAATATGTAAGACAATAATGATGATAAGATGCAAATCAAATCATATTTGAATAGGTTGCATTTGTAAAATAATAATCCGTGTGCATGAATGATGTATACGTTAGTTAGGTGCGATACAGGTCCATCTCACGAAAAGGTTATTCTTGTCGTATACGGCAGCAACTTAGGGACAATGGCCGGGTTCAGCAATGGCAGTTGTCCCCCTTTCATGCAGGCCAAGCCCCTGCATTATGTATTAGTGAGCCTGCAGGCCGTATTAGATCCAGTCAATTCTTAAGAAATATCCATAGATCGAAAACCTGAAGCTTAATTTCATCCATACCTTGACCATCTGATCTTGGTCCATGTCTACATAACCCGGCCGAACGTATTGATGTTGACTATCAAGTACTACTAAAACTCATCTCCATGGACAAGACTGGCTAATGTCTTGATACATGCACTGCTTTGTGTATCAGTGAAGATATGTTCTGTTTTCTGAACCGGATGTATGTTCTGTAATCACTTGTAGAATACTATGTGACTACTGGTACAACTCAGGGTGGGCATTCGGTTTTAACCGAAATTTCGGTTCGGTTTTTGCGGTTTTTGAACAAATTCAGTTTTCAAAAATGATAACCGAAATTGGCATGAAAATTTAGGAAACCGAAGATTCGGTTAACCGACAAATTCGGTTCGGTTTTTGGTTAAAACGGAATGAACCTACTCACTTGAACAAATAGTAGGCATCATCGAACAAAGCAAATAGTGATTGACATATCAACACAAAAAGCATCAACATATCAACACAAAAAGCATCAACTGCGCAAGAAATCGACAAATGAGCACCAATCGTGGAGGGATGCTATTTGGTAGGCTGCGGCACTCGTGGTACAGGTGCATCACTCGTGAGCGACTAAAAGGGGTAGCTAAGACTTCGAGCGACGTGTTCTATTATGCAGGCTTCACGCTATATTCAGAAAAAGCTAGTACATCAAAGACCAAAGTCATACATTGAATGAACAATTTTTGGAACATCAAACGCAATTGGGCTTATATGGAATGATCGGTTTATGCACAAATTGATGGTAGGTTACTCAATTCAGTCTATTCGGTCTTGTTCGATTGGTGGGGCTAAAAACCGAATTCTACCAAATTTAATTCGGTTAGTATAAATGGAAACCGAAAAAATAGAGGTTAATAGAAAAAACCGAGATTTCGGTTAGTTCGGTTTCGGCTTCGGTTCGGTTTTCGGTTTCACGGTTTTTATGCCCACCCTGAGGTACAACGGGATCTCTTATCCGCATACCATCTAACAAGATAATGTTTGCGGTGCTACATTTCAGCACTTGCTTGTGTAGACAAAACTACAGACAACACGTCAACACCGATAATCTTCAACTGTTATAATCTTGAAGCGATTAAGATGGTCATAGCCTCATAGGACAGGATGGCTTGGCCTTCACTTGTTAACCATACTAGTAAAAGTGCACGTGCAACGCACGTATAACATTAGAAAATTCTTCGCTCATCCTCGAAACAACTAACTTGTTCGTTGTTCGTTGTATAGCATTCATGTATAGATATGATTGTAAGATGAACCAATAAGAACTACATTTCCCTAAAAAAATGGACTACATTAGAGTAAATTTGAGGGAAAAACCTTCTATGATTATTTTAGGACAAGAGAGGACTGCATTCTGCGCCCCGTGTCTGAGCAACAAGTCAACAAGCATGATGATGCAACCAAGTAATCTCATTTGGATGATGAATTATGGATCATTATTTTTATTTTAGGGTATGAATAACAATAGTGTTATTAAATATATGGAAGAGAAAAGATTTATTGCCGTGATAAGTCATTAATGAATGGAAGAAAACATGACCCCTTCCTACCTGGTAAGGGGACAACTACTCGATCTCTTCAAAAGTATCATTAATAAATATAATCTTCTAATACAGAAACCAAGTAATTTCATAAGAGTGCACTTCATGTTGTATCGCACATGTTAATCACATCATACCATCTTTCAAAAAACATCTAGACAAAGACTTAATGTATTACACATGAAAATCACATGTACGTTGTCATTGTAGATTCCAGATCCCAGTCAAGTCAAAGTCTTAAGGACATAATACACATTATTTTCACAATGTACACATTACCATAAGCTTCGTCTCATCTCAAGGAACATAATAAAAAAATTAGAAGTAAATACATATCACCAATGTGGTTCTAGAAAAACTGGTAGTAGTAGGCTGCTGGATTAATATAAGCATCTTTTGTTTCTTCTATCTTATATTTTTCTAACCATTCCATCTTTTTACCCCTCGGGTGAACCTGCATATATTGTCTTGACAAGTAATACTTGGAAAGAAAGAGAAAACTCACATGCCATATTGTTTTAAGAAAATGCACTGATGCTATTTAATTTTTTTTCATTGTTTACTCACTGGAGTACAACTGCTACTACTACTATCGTCATTTGTAACTATGCAATTGCCTGCAAGATATCTCTGTACACTATAACAGATTAGTCGGATAATGTGATGGTATGTTGTGTTCCCATCTTATGCACACAATTTTTATCCAACATAACATCTTCCTGTTCCCATATCATTATTGTGTATACACCTGAAACCATACATACATAGTAGAAGTATTTACAACAATTCAAAAGGATATGCAATCACAATGTAGGCAGATTAGTTAGTAATGCAGTTGAAACCACACATGCTCTTTAAATGGGGAGCACTCCCCTTATCTAAACGTAGCTAGACGAATATTTTTCATGTACAATGCCCACGATGAAAAAATTGGAAACTTAAAATAATGGGGAAACACTCGATTCAGTAAACAGTTGCATTCACTTGCATATCAGAAGTCAGAATCATATATACCCAACGGGATAGAAGATCAAGTTTCAGCAAATATTACAATCATTATTTCAGCAGGTCAATAAGCTAACGGGATAGAAGATCAAGTTTCAAAGTAGCCAAAAATAGCACAACTAAAAAAAAGATGATAACACTAACCAAGTTGAAAAACTGGAAAAATATACAGAGAGGTTAACTTGACCATCAATTTCCGATCTCTCTTGTTGCCGAGAGGTAATACTGACCTTCTTGACCTCAGAATGCTGACCTTCTTGACCTTCCGATCTCCCCTTATCTAAACGTGACGTAGCTAGACGAATACTGACCTTCCGATCTCCCTTGTTGCCGAGAGGTAATACTGACCTTCTTGACCTCAGAATGCATATATACTCCATCTCTGCAAACAATATAAAAAAGATCCATATAAAACTAAACTCATAACCATGTAATGCTCCAAAAATGACTTATCCGCAGTTTGCCTTCTTGAGAAAATTAAATAGGAGGAGGGTGGTCAGTACATACACATCTTTGGCGGAATTAAATAGCCTAGCTGGATCAATATACATCCTAGTCTGAAATTAAAGAACACACATCTTAAAAAAAACATTAAAAGAAAGGTAAATTTTCTCATTACCCTCTTTAAGAATGCCAAACAGTCTTACGTCCCTAGCTGGTTCATTTTATTGCGCAGGGATACGCTGCAATTTATGTAGCATATACTTTTATTGCAAGACGTTCAAACAGCCTAAACAATCATCACATATAAAAGAAAGTGAGGAAACTTAGAAGGATGGGGAGATTTAGCTACAGCAGTCCCATTTCAGTATAATGCATAAATAATTGCCTATGAAGACAATCTAATAATACCATTACAGGTCACAGAAGCTAGCAAGAAAGAATAGCAAGCTGTTAACTTCTCGGAGCTACCAAACATTCAGAAAAGGTCGAAGATAGCAAGAAAGAATGTCAATAATAGAAAGTGTATCACACAAACTTAAAATATATATTCATTGGACAAATGATGTTTTTGTATCACTGATGGCACCAAAGGTTCTCATTTTACTCTCAAAAGAAGGGTTGGATATATTTATTGAGCTTTTAGATGTATTACCATTAAGTTTCCAGCAAACAAAAAAACACTATTTAAATAACGACAATGTGATGCAAAAGGCACGAAAAATTGGCACAGAGTGTATTGGTGATTATTTAAAATTCATTTGGTTGAGAAATTTACACAAACTCAATCTCTTAATTTTATCTGAATTTTGCCTCGCCTCCTTGCAGGAAAAAGAAACCGTTATGAACGATCGAATAAAAGTAAATGTTGAATGGTCCAACTTGAAAGAAAAAGTTCATGCACCTCTACTCTTAGCACTTCCAAAAGGACATATGAACATTGCCAATAAGGTTCAGTTTTAAGATCCGTATAAATCCTGAAAAATTTAGGCTTCACAATGCATGTCTCCTAGCCTTCTTAATGATTTTTTTTGACAAATATAAGAAATGATACCGTGAGATCCATAAGTGGGGAGCAAATATATCTACATTAATAAAGAGAGTGGAGACTTACCTGTAGCTTTACATTACATCAAATCAATAAAAGTTAGATCAAATTCGAAATCTGTAATAAGCCAACTTGAATATCAAAACAAAATACCGAGAATAAATCTTTGGTCAAATATTCAATAGCTATCTTTCTTTTAAACCTCCCATACTGCATCAATCATATAGGTAATAACTAAGAAGAACACACTATAGTGACACAGATTAAATGTAGTTTACTGTTAATTTCACATTCAAAACTATGAGGACTTAACGAACATAACAGATCAGCGTCTTCGAATAAAAAGAAGTCCAGAATTCATTTTGGTTCAAACCTCCATTACTGAGTGCACGTTGTACCCCTGTACATACCGAGCTCGTGTAAACAGAAGTAGTAGTTCAGATTTAGTTCATGCATAACTTTGAATGTGAGAAGTTGAGATTTGGTACATACACAACTCGTGTAAACATAAGTAGTATTGAGGAGTAGTAGTTCAGATTTGTAAATAGAAGTAGCTGCGCGATTTGTAAACATACACAAAACGTTGAGCAATTGAAGAAACCTGTTGGCTTACAGGACCATAAATGCTAGCGTTGTGAACGTTAACACCATCTGAAAATACTATACTTCAGCTCTGTATGGAGAACAACCTATTCATGAAATCCTAGAAAAGCAATCTAAGCAGAACTAAGAGTAGGCATTCAGGAACCAGAAGTAGAGAAATGCCAAACCTGAGAGTAGAGGGACTCGGGTTCCATTGCTGATGGAGCACCAGAACAACCATAGTACATCGTAGGTGTCAGTAACGATAGTCTGAATCCGTCCGGACCTAGATCAACGTTGCCAGATCGTTTCTGGTGCGGCGCGCACGGCGGAACCCGTCGTCATGGTGTGGGCGCCCCAGCCTGGGAGCGGGGGACTCCTTGGATCTGGGAGGCCGGCGATCAACCTCGGATCTGGAAGGCTGGTGGTCAATCGTGGCTACTACGGGCAACCGCGGTGGTGGCGGTTCGCTGGTCTGGCGCAGGTTGTGAGGGTGGGATGGGGGGGGGGGGGAGAACGCACGATCAGTGCGCGAGGTGTGGTCCGAGACGGGGACGGGGTGTTCCGCTCCGTCAAACACGGAATCAATCTTAATCGTACGATGCTAGTCATTTAACGGCTGAGAATTGTTGGATCCGCCCCTCTGGGTCTTTTATTAGTAGTGGTGATATACAAGCACATAGACGTATATCATTTACACTTTGGTGCTGCAAACAAGCATAATTTTTTTTGAAATCAAACGAGAGTTGGAAGTGAAAGGGCGGCAACCTCCATCTATGCATGATCACGTGTTGCAAGCTATTTAAAAAATATTCCATTTGTTTACTCGACTCCTAAAAACCACGGATTTATTAGTTACATGCTCCTCGGCGAACTATATGCATATCAGGCCTTCTCAACGTGCTCTGGACTAGATGTGTACGTAGGCCCATCCAATATATAAGATAAAATGCAAATTAGACCAGATACACTTAGATATATATGAATATACCATATCAAATCAGTGCTCCATTTTACAGTATACACTAGCAGGGGCGGATGCTGGAATTAAGCTCAAGAGTAAACCTAGCTTATGTATAAAAAATACCTTGTTGTAACATGCATTAGGGGGGTTCTCCTAGCTCCGCCACCGTACACTAGAGTTGCTCGTATCCATCTATGGATATGTAAGTGTACATTTGTTTTTTGAGAAGTTTAGGTGTATATTTATTTGATGGAGACTCGGAGAAAATTGTCGGTAGGCGCAATGGGAAGAGCGTCAAGCCCAATTAATTAAGATTGGGCCGATTACCCAATGTAAGAACTAATCAATGGGTCAATGTCCAAATATGGGCTGCAAAGATGATATGGTAGATCCGTTTTTGGGTTCATGAAGCCTGGGGTACCACACAGGTTGATCTTTGCGACGCGCCGCCCTAAGGTGGAGGGCCGAGCTGGTACATTTTAGGGCATGATGCGAAACTCTGAAATGAGATATTATTGTACTAGGAAAATACAACTAATGTATAATAATAGTGTACTAGCAAAATGAAAGTGTCGAGTTAATTTTGTTATATTAGATACAAAAATTTCATTCACCTTACCATTTCCTGGCCATGAAAAATTCAGTTTACATAATTTAACTGAAAAAGATTCACTTCTATTTTCTCTTTCGCCTTTTTTCTAGGTTTGATCCGTAATCATTTTATTCTTTAAAGTGGACACAGAAATATCTGAGGCCTTTTATGCAAAGTTCATGACCATATTAACAATACTGTATATTTGCAAATTTGCATCTAAATTACGTGCTTTCCCGTTACTGGATCAACTAAATCACGTGAGCTTAGGACTCTAGGGTTAGGCAAACAATGTATAATCCATTGTCTGGAGAAGCTCACCTGCTACCCTTGCCGAAGTGTTGCTCTTGCCTCCCGCCAGCCGCCGACCGATTTCAGTCAATCTGGTGGTGCCCTTCCTCTGCCTCCCCTCCTCACGGGACTGCGTCGCGCATCTACGAAAACCTTGTCTCTCGGCGTGTCTCGTCGTTAGGTGCCAGCGGCGCTAGCCTAATCGATCAACGGAGGTCCTTCATTCCCCGCAAAAAAAAACGGAGGTCCTTCATTGGATTGTACTTTTTTTTTTAGATACATTGGATTGTACTACTGGTTAGGGAATCCGTCCACGACCTCAAGTCCACCACCCAGGGTGTTGCCATGCGAAGCGTATGGGTTTTCCTAGTTTCTGCCCGAGTGCGGCCTGATGGGGTAAAAACTATTTATCGCTTACTAGCGATAGGGTACAGGCATCGCACACAAGCGAGCATGATGGGCTGCGGCCCATTAGGGAGCGGAACGCAGTATAGCGTCCGTGTGTTTGTGGTTTTACGTTTCTTCGGTGGTTAATCGTGGTCTTCTTGTTCGATTTTCTGGTTCTTCCCCATTTTTATGAGTTTCTTTCGATTTTTCTTTTTTTCTTACTTTCCTTTTTCTGATTGATTTTTTTAAAGATTTCTGAAATATGGACATTTTATATTTATGGATAAGAAATTGAACAAGTTTCTTTTTTGAACATTTCTATGAGCAAATTTTTTTTGAACAAACCAATTTGTGATCGAAACTTTTTTCCCAGATGCTAAAAAGTGCTCGGAGGCTGGCTGGATCATCCGAGCCTCCGTTTTGTGACCGTCCGATGGTCTCGATCACGCCCGCGTCCTGCATCCGGTTCCGACGGGTTTGCTCCCCACTCTCTGTCTCTCCCAAATTCGTTCCCCATTCCTAGCACGCACACCGCACGCGTCCTCCCCCTCGTTCCCCTCAAGCTGCCGCGCCACCGCCGTTGTTCCCGCCCGCCGCCAGCCGCGGTTGGCGCCCCGTGTGCGGCTGCGGCTCTATCGTCGCCTCCTTCTCCGAATCCCCAGCACGGCTCGCCGCTCCCTCGACGCACACGCGAGCCCTTGATGTGCCGCTGCCGCCACACACGGATCCAGCCGTCGCTGGCCGTCGCTGACGCCTCCACCCGCTGAAAAAGCTCGGTCACCGTCATCTCTGCGAGCTCCCCACAGCCGCCAAGCCATCCGCCTCCAACGCGTGTCCGCGCGGCAAACCCTAGCCGTACGGCTCGGCTGCCGGCGGTGCTTCCACGACCCCTCTCCGTCGACCTCATCCATGGCGCGGCTCTACAGTGGTATGGTGATGGTACTGTGGTGTGGTGATGATGTTTCTTCCTGGGCTTGTCGTGGCCTGGCTCAGTTAGCCTCCTCCTCTGCTTCGTCTACTTCGGTCAGGTAGTTCCTCAACTCTCCCTTCTATGATAGTGATACTGGTGACATGTGCATTTGGGTGCTTGTGGTGGATTGGTACTAGTTGCGTGGTTTATCTGCTGGTAGCCTGGTATATGTGCCCTAGGTCATAGTACTGTGCATCCGTTACATTTGTCCCCTTTTTTCCCCCAATTACACACTTTCTGAATGACAACTCACGGTGGTTGAATTGGTG
The DNA here is from genome assembly GCF_022539505.1 of Lolium rigidum. NCBI lineage: Eukaryota > Viridiplantae > Streptophyta > Magnoliopsida > Poales > Poaceae > Lolium > Lolium rigidum. Next base: position 179,625,149 of record NC_061512.1, on the reverse strand, counting down.
ATTCACATCCCCAAAACTATTGCAGGTGTATATAGGTGTCTATCTACACCTAAATATGACAACTCAACCGGCTGCTGATGAGCAGCTTATCGTCAGGAACAACAGCAGCTTCAGCAACTCGTGGTATCGGTCCGTGCAGAGGAGAGAGCTGCAACGGCTCTCCGTGATGGTGACGACGGCCACAATGGTCACGACGACGAGAGGGCGACCGTATCTGGAGCACCATAGGTCAGACCATCACCAAAAGGATTGAAGTTTGATACACTGAAGCAAACTAGGTAATAGTCCTCTGAATAAAAGTGATAACACGCTTGCATGTTTTGTTGTCTGATGTATGGGTTAGAGAAAGGGTGCAGGTTTTGAATGAAAGAAAGGGAGCAACACATATAAGTTGGCCAGTGGTTTAATTTAGTTGCCATTGTCATCATGCTTAAGTTGATTTCTTCCGGTATACTTAAGGAGGGCCGATTCATATGTTAGAGGGCCCAGGGGCAAGACAGTAGCAAGTGGCCCTTGGTCATACACAGATAATTTGTATTTCAGTTAAAATACTTAATATATTATATTGCAAAATAAAAATATACATTGAGTACTACCTAAGATTGATCATCTCTACTCTAAATGTGGTAATACAAAGTAGTATTTTTTTTAGGACCGGTCGATATTGAAGGGAATTAAATCAGGATAGTCTGGTAACACTATTAATTCATACAGATACTAGACCATCTTATAGGATAAATGTGCATAGAACATCACAGAATAAGTTGCACAAAAAATCAAGGAAGAATGGAATAAAAGCACTTGTATATGGCTCGGTTTGGATATAGATGGCTTGATCTGCAGCATGGAAAAAATACCAGATCATTAACTGAATGGACTTCTCCCCTTTAGCTTGAGCACTCTCCTAGATCCAATTGATGGTGCTCAGTCCTTGATTTGCATATGCTGAAATTGAGTCGAAGAGTAGAGTAAAATGTGCAAAGAGGTGCTACCTCCGCATATGAATCAGATTAGTATCTGGCTGGAATCACGTACGTTGTTAGCCTCCATTAATACCTGGCTGCAACCTTGGGAAGGTACGAGGTCGTTGTTCCTGAAATTTAGAGAGGAGACGAATCGTAGCGCTCAATTGATGTCTAGTGATTTCCACCTGCATATTGGAATGGGCTTGCATTTGCATTCTAGGCTCGTTAACCATTTCTCAAGACTTGTATCAGTATAGACCAACTAGCTGGGTTGGGGGCCCTGACTGTCGGGGACCCCGGGGCAGGCGCCCCGTTGCCCCGTCCTATGGGCCGGCCATGTACTTAAGTTGTGTGGATGTCTATAGTCTATCTAGGTTTCCTTTTTGAGCAACGTGCGTAAGTTGGCCACTTGTTTAATTAAGTTGTATTTGTCAATATGCTTAAGTTGGGTACTTAAATTAATTAAGTTGGTTTCACCAACATGTTTAAGTTGTGTTTTATAGTCTAGTTAGTTTTCTGTTTTTTTTTCTTGGAAAAACATGCATAAGTTGGCTACTTTGCGTTAATTAAGTTGTATTATCAACATGGCTAAGTTGGCTACAGAAATGAAGCAAGTTGGTTCTACCAACATGCTTAAGTTGTGTTTTATATTTTAGTTGGATTTCCTTTTTTTTTGGAGCAACATGCACATGTTGGCTACTTTGGGTTAATTAAGTTGTATTCTCAGTATGCCTAAGTTGGGTACTGAAATGAATTAAGTTGGTTCCACCAAATGTTTAAGTTGTGTTTTCCAGTCTAGTTAGTTTTCTGGTTCTTTTTTGGAGCAACATGCATAACTTGGCTACCTATGGGTTAATTAAGTTGTATTGTCAACATGACTAAGTTGGCTACAGAAATGAAGCAAGTTGGTTCTAACAACATGCTTAAGTTGTGTTTTATAGTCTAGATGGGGTTCCTTTTCTTTTTTTTTGGAGCAACATGCACAAGTTGGCTACTTTAGGTTAATTAAGTTGTATGCTTCATATGCCTAAGTTGAGTACTGGCATGAATTAAATTTGTTTCCCAACTTGGGTTTAGTATAACTTTCTTAAAAGTTGCTTAAGAATATTTTTACCAAGTTGCTCAATTAACAAGCCTAAATTGTATGATAATGTTTGCTAAACTTGGTATTACCATCTGGAACCATATGTAAAATAAGTCGGTTCATCATTGTGATTAAGTTGTCTACTATAAGTACCTAAGTTGTCTACTAGAAGTAATTAAGTTGCAGACTAATTTTTCTAGTACATTTGACCCTTTTTGAGATTTTTAGCCATGTATTATGCATAAGTTATCCACTATTTTTCAGTTTAAAATAAGTTGGTTCATCACTGTGATTAAGTTGTCTACTAGAAGAACCTAAGGTGTCTACTATAAATAATTAAGTTGCATACTGATAATTAGTAAGTTTGCCTTTTTTGAGATTTTTATGCCATGAATTATACATAAGTTGGCCATTATTTTTACTGTTAAAAATAAGTTGGTTCGTCATTGTGACTAAGTTGTGTACTAGAAGTACCTAAGGTGTCTACTAGGAGTAATTAAGGGTGTGTTTGATTCTACGCGAACGATGGACTTCCAAAATATTGGCATGCCCATGAACTTCCAGTGTTGTTTGGATGGGCTCCAAATAATTGGCAAGCCCAAGGCAGCCCCTGATATCAATGCGTTTTTCTTGCCAATGTGTTGGCGAGCGGAGAGCGGCCGAATCGTTCGCCAGAGGATCCAAACACACCCTTGCATACCAGAACGAATTAAGGTTGGACTTTGATGTTTTGTGTAATGTTTGCCTTTTTGAGATCTTTTTTATGCCACCAACTATGCATAAGTTGGCCATTATTTTTCTGTTTTAAATAAGTTGTTTCATCATTGTGATTAAGTTGTCTACTAGAAGCACCTAAGTTTGTCTACAATATAGCTTGAGTGCAAAATATCGGCTCCACATCGCTCATATCGACATCTTCTGTAGGGGAAACATTAAGATCTAGTCCTGACATATGTGGAGTGTGAAATCTGAGTTTGGTTATTCATTTTGATAATTCATGCTCATGCAACATACAAATAAACGATAACCAACTTTATATTCATTTCCCTTGCACAAAGTCAATACGTACTGATATAGTTGCATTTCTTTTTCCAGACAAAACTAGTATGCAGGGGATGGGTGGCAGCACGATCAAGCAGAGAAATAATTGTCATACATGTGCTCAAAAGACAGATAATACAGATGCTTAGTGCTCACAAATTACTAGTAGCCCAAGCTACCGTCTAGTTTCCGTGAACATATCTCTGAACTTATATTATCTTGCCAATTTGTTTTGTTGCGCAAACCTGGAACTACCAGTACCATGTTCTTGTACTGAGAGAACAAAGTTGCTGTCACAATTGTCTATCACCGTCCTTTTGTCGCCTACTTGGATATATGGTGTATACAACTTATATTTTACAAGTTTACTTTCTGCTTATGACATGATAAGTTGCACCTGAGATTGTATGTACTTGCATGCCTCTGTGCATGTGCACCCCAAGAAAATATGGAACATCCAATTTGATGTTTGGCAGAGGTATGATCCAACTAGGTTGCTTTTTTTACTAGTTGCATCTACTTAAAATCTGGTTCCAGTAGGTTTCTCCCTGCTATTTTGTTAATTTTTGCTTGTGATCTAATTGTATCCGGAGTTGGATCTACTTTAGTTGTAGTCCATGGATGATATACTCACAGTTTATGTCTTTGGATCATCTACTCCCGGTTCTTGGTTTTTGGATGATCTTTAATGGAACAGGTAGCAGATTTGTTTTTCTACCTCCATGGATATTCCGTAAAAAGATGCAATTGCCTTTTTCAGATCTATTATGCAGGAACTACCCAGCTGGTGTTCTTCTTCAGTGTTTTCTGCTGTCTTTTTTGATTCAGAAACTAGAAACCATGGTGGGGGTTAGGGAAGAAACCTGGAAGTATGGACGAGGAAGAAAGCTTTGTTATATGTAGTATAGTGGGTTGCTGGTTCACGCGCAGACCAGCTAGAAATTCCCTTTGATTCCCACGGGCTGTCCCGACTTTCCTTTTCTGGACGTGAGGAAACTGGTCGGGGGTTTCTTTCTGTTTTGGGGGTGAGGGCCGGTTTCAACTAACGAGCCCCCGGAGGCTGCCTAGTCGGGTCCAACTTTTTTTGAACAAAAATATTTTGAGCGAAACTTTTCTAAACAAAAAAATTTTCGAACAAAAAAGTTTGAGCAACTTTTTCAAAACATTTTTTATTTTGTTAAGTTTCAATTTATGTTCAAATTTGAGAAAAAAATTAACTTGGGAACATGGGGTTGGAACACAAATCTGGTCATGTTCGTAAAACGGAAGAAGGCAGAGGCAATGAACCTAGACCGGCCCAACAGACCCTGGTCGCGGGTGGTTGGAGGCGGAGCGACGTTTGCTCCCACACCGAAGCGATGAGTAGAGCGGAAACTCCTATAAATCGCCCAGCAGCGGGGTGTATTAACGCGTGCAGATTAAGTTGGGCCACGGCCCATGTACATGTGTTTTGTCTTTTTCCCGTTTTTTCATCTTTCTTGAACATTTAAGTTCAGCTTTTTTCATTTGGTTTTCACTGGTTCTGTCGGTTTTTCGTTATCTGCCTTTTTCATGTTTCTTTCTTTTTTTTTTTGATTTGTTTTTTGATTTCAAATTCGAGAAAAATTGCTTAGATTCGAAATTTGTTCAAAATTAGTTTCTGCTCAGATTTGAATTTTGTTCAAAACCAAATTTCTCACAAATTCAAAATTTGCTTAAAAATAGTTCTTGCTTAGATTTAGAATTTGAAATTTTGCTCAGATTCGAAATTTATTCAAAAAATTTGCTCACATTCAAAATAATTTTTTTCTCTGATTCGGAAAATTGAAAAATGGTTGCGCATACGAGGGTTCCAGCTTGGGTCTCCGCGGAAGTGGACTAGGATTGGAACCAGTGGGCTACAATCAGTCCGCACAACGCCTCTACCGACGATGGTGTTCCGCCGTTGAATAAGCCGAAGAACCGAGAGCAGACGAAGGAGTGCCCACCGTGCTGGAACGATGCCAAGTGACGTCAATCGATGGGCGGCCATCTCGCCTGACTACCGCGACAGGGATGAGAGGACGAAAGCGAAGAAGGAGGCGTCGACCGTCGCCTCCATGGCATCTTAACTGGACGGGCATGTGCCGTCGCCGAACAACGCGGCTTGAAGGGGCATGCGTACTTTAATTCACCGGCATCCAACCACTGTCGGGTACTTCGATGCGCACGACCGGCCTTCCTCAAGGACAACGTCGCCACAAGAAGGCCACCGCCATGGCGATCAAGCAGGAGAAGGACTTGACCCTACTAATGACCGATACAACCGCCTTGGATGCCGAGTGACGCGCGTGGTACAACCGCCTTGGATGCCACATCGGATGCGACTCCAACAACAGCGCACACCCCTCCACCAGCGACGAACTCCACCCTGACGGCGACGAGCTCTACATCTGCCGAGACAAAGTAGGCGTCTTCCACCGCGGCCGATCCTATTCACATTTGAATTTCCATTAATATTTGCCGAACCATATGCTTTTTTGGGTATACACGGACAATGGACAACCATTTTGGGGTGAGCAGGCTTGAGCCTCGCCGTGTTGTGATGAAGTAGTTGTGCCGATGGCGGCGGGAACCTGTTTAATTAAAATGTGTTAGGTCAAAAGGCAAACGAGTGGCCCAACCAACCGGTTTGGGAGGCCGTTTTGGGTGCGCGGCTAGACCCCCCCCCCCCGCCGCCACCCCATACAAAACGTCACATCGCCCCCCCCCCCCCGTCGAGCGGCAAACGGCTTTGCGTCTGACGCCAAATGTGGGAGGGGGCTGAAATATAATTTTAAACAATCCTTCTCAAACATTTTTTGAACCTCACGAACATGTGTTTGAACTATGCGGACAAGGCGTTTTCTTTCATGTGAATATTTTTTGATCTTATGAACATTTATTTCACCTCGCGAAGATTTTGTTTGACCTCGTGGATAATTTATCTAAATTTTAGATATTTTTTTAAACGATTACGAGATTTATAAAATGGAGAAAAAGAAAAGGAAACCGGCGTCCACTAATAATCGTGCTCAGATGCGGCCCAGTTGGGAATCGTTCAAGTGGCGCGTCCATTAGAAATGAGCATTCCCCTAAAATTTTATTTTTCAGAAATGAGCATTTTATAGCAGCCCCTGGACCTAGTGCCACGCGCCCTATTACGTGTCTGTATCTATAAATTATGGATTTTTCTTTGCCAAAGATCATTGGTCTGTTAATATAAATCAACAGTAGTATAAAGAGTTAAATAAATAATAAAAATTACATATAGATTTTTAATCATTAATAAATAGAGCGAGTCAAAGGTGTGCCGCCATCCTCAACATTGCCTTACTAGAGACGAACAAAACTTATCTTACTAAATCTTATCATAGGAGATAGATAGAAAGTCATCGTGCTAGAGCATAAGGTTTCGCTGGCCTGTCATCGCGAAGATAATGGGGTTGAACAAAACCTTCAGTCGCCTCTTACTGAGATTCACATATTCATGCCACGTTTAGTCGTTTGGCGTATTCAGTCTTGCCCATAAGCGGAGAGCTCTTTCCAACCTAAAAGATCAGCATGATGGGAGGACGGCTACTCCCCTTGTAAGTTGCCGGTAGCACCCTCCCATTTGAGAGGTGGGGCGGCGCTCACTTTCCCCTTCCTCTCTCTCTCTCTCTCTCTCCCCCCCCCCCCTTTTCTTGAAAGGCTCTCCAGAGAGGCCGGGCCGCTCCCGAGCCTTCTCCGGCGGCTCTGCCGGCCGGAGATGGCGAAGGAGGGATGCCGGAGTAGTTGATAGGGTTAGTTTTCTAGGATTTGGTATATGCTGGTAGTTTGGAGTAGGGATCAAGGTTGTCCGGATCAGATCTTGAGCATCATGTGCTCGTGGCGGCGTCTTCTCGAGCTCCGGCGGTCGGAGGCGGTAAGATTCGTCACCCCAGGGATATCCGTGTATAAGATCTGGCTCTGCTACCCCTGGATCTTGGATGCTGCACTGCTATCTCTTCCTCCTCTGGCCGGCCATGGAGGCGAGGAGAAGAGGAAGGGTGGAGCCAGCATCTGTGATTCGCGAGGTAGGCGGGGGTCTTCTTCTAGCCTGGCGTGTCGACGCCTCGCCAGGCTTTCGCCGCTGAGCGACTTCACCGCGCTTCCGAGGTGGGAGATGGTGAGACCTGCTTCCGCGTCGATGCTCCTCTGGGTCGGCCCCGGTGGCGAGGGAGAAGAGCAGGCGGTGGTTGGTCTGGCTACCAAGCAGAGGAGGTGCCATGGGAGTCCTTGCGCACAACACGCGGTGACCCTCGTCGTCGCCGCGATCTTCGGCCGTTCGAGCGGCCTAATCTCTACCTCCGCAACGGAGGTCTTTGGATCCGTCGCCGGAGCTCGCCACGCCCAGGAAACCAAGTGGTTCGTCCCCGATGTCCTTGGTGTAGCTGGCGGCGGGATCCAATCGTCGGAGAAGAGCTTGCGAGCAGTCTGCTCTCTGATCTCGGCTGCAGAGCCTCGAGGTCGCCGGAGATCTGGTGGTGGAGTGCCCGTTGTCCTTGATTGTTTTTTCCAATCTTCTTACAGGGTGTTTTCTGCAAAAAAAAAGAGGCCTTATCTTCAAATAATAGGTTCATTAGGGCAAGTGATGTAAGGGGCCTCTTTGTAATTTTGTACCTGCCACGTGGTTGAATATAAACTCCCCTGGGGTCTTCAAAAAATTGAGAGGTGGAACAGAAGTCACTAACGACGCCAGTACCCTAAGAACACTGTCTCAACTTGCTCATTACGATTGTTTCATGGGAAGTTTAGAAGGAATGCAACGAACATGTCTTCAACCATCATGCTTTGTTGGCTTCCGGGATCTTTATTTTTGCGAAAATTAATAATAATTAATCATCTACATCAGTACATAAAGTACATAAAGCTACAAAAGTAACTAAATAAAAATAAGTCCTTAGACTTTCTAGCTACGAGTAGGGACACTAGTCGAACCCACGACGTCCTCGCCCCCCCCCCCACACACCCACCACCTCTATCACCGGAGTCGAGGAAAGCTTATCGTAGTTGTCGTAGATATTAGAGATAAACCTGGTGTAACCGAATATGGTGGAATATAAACCATATTCGGAATATAGTCCCTAGAGATATTCTAGGACCACTAGAGATACAAACCTTGATGTACCCGGCTACCTTCATATATATAAAACTATGCGGGCTCGATGGTGATCATCGGGTAACACGCTTCATACAACTTTACATGGTATCAAGAGCAGACCTCTTCCACTACATCTACCGAAAACCCTAGATCGAAAACTCCCACCCTCCACCCATGGCTTCGTCCTCCTCCATCGTCGTCCCAAACCTAGGGCCGATGCCGGCGGACAAGCTCACGCGCGAGAACTACACCCTCTGGAAGGCTCAGATTCTACCGGCGGTCCGTGGTGCGCGTTTGAAGGGATTTCTGGATGGTACGGCGAAGGCGCCGTCGGAAACAATTCCGGCCGCCGATCCAAAGGAGCCTGAGACGTCGAATCCGGCCTATGATCTCTGGTTGGCGCGCGATCAGGTGGTCTTGAGCCACCTCACAAATTCGTTGTCGCCCAACATCCTGCTGCACGTCCATACTCATGAGCATGCCTCTGAAGTTTGGGTGGCCCTCACTGAGATGTTTGCCTCCCAAGCCCGCTCGCGGACTAAAAATCTGCGCATTGCCCTTGGCAACACTAAGAAGCTGGAGATGACGATAGATGCATACTTCAACAAGATGAAGAAGTTTGCTGATGAGCTTGCCGCTGCTGGCGAGCCTCTTGAGGATGCCCAGATGGTGTCCTACCTAGTCGCTGGCCTTGACCACGGCTACAATTCGGTGGTGGCTGCTATCAACGCCCTGCCTAAATCACTGAAGCTGACGGCTGCGGATGTCTATCAGTAGGTCGTCGACTATGATGAGCGCCAGGAGATGCTTGGTGCTGCCGGTGGGGGCTTCAACTTCTCTGCCAATGGCGCTGCCCGTGGAAAATCTCCCTACCGAGGCAAGCCCTCCTATCGCGGTGGCAAATCTCCCTTTCGCGGTCGTGGCCAGGGAGGGGGCCAGGGAGGGGAAAGCACCTCCCACAATCAGCAAGGCGGGCGCGGCAATTCTTCAGGCGGTCGTGGCCGTGGCCGCGGCCGTGCACGCACCTCTCCTTGGGAGGACACGACGTGCCAGATCTGTATCAAAGAAGGACACGCTGCTCGCAACTGCTGGTGGCGATATGAGGATGATGATGATGAGTATGACGACAAGGAGGCTCACCATGCCTCATACGGTGTCGATACCAACTGGCATTCCGACACAGGAGCTACACACCACATTACAAGCGAGCTGGACAAGATGATGATGCGCGAACAGTACCGCGGCAGAGATCGCGTCCACACCGCCGATGGATCAGGTATGGAGATTAGGTGTCGGGGGTACTCCTCGGCAATGCCCTCCGATTGGCGCTTAGGGTTGATGGAATCATGTAGGCTGACACGAGACATCGGTTAACAGACAAGCGCGGAGAGCGATTTACCCAGGTTCGGGGCCCTCGATGAGGTAAACCCTTACGTCCTGCCTGTCTGATCTTGATTATGAAAATATCGGGTTACAATGGGGTGCCGAAGGTTTCGGCTGTGATCTCGTCGAGAGGCTAAGTGCTACGGCGACCTAGCTCTAGACTTCTGGTGGCTAAAGTTGCTAAGATTGATTGTGTCCCTCGGCAGCCCCTCTCCTGGCCTTTATATAGGAGGCTAGGTCTCAAGAGAACTGTTCGGGTACAACTAGGTTTACAAAAGACCTAGCTCTAAACTTTCCTTGTTCGGCTCCTCTTCGTCTTGTGCTTCAAGGAATCCTTTCCAGCGCAGTCCTAGTGGCCCACCTTGCCATCGGGTATCTTCATGGGCCTCCAGTTGGGCCGTACAGGATAGGGCAATGTAGGTTACCCGAAGGGTAATGCCCACGTCAGTAGCCCCCGAGTGTCTAGCTGAAGAATTTTCGGGTAGAGACTAAAGCATGCCTCCACCGAACGTTCTTCTCCTTTGATTGTCCTTGTCCATCTTGTAACAGCATCATCTTCTTTTATCGGGTGCGCGTCCAGCGCTCCCGATGGGAGTAGCCCGAGTCTAGGTGCGGATGCTTGCGATCCGTGCGTAGACTCAAGTTGTGCTACTCGAATGTCTTCTTCTGCCGAAGTTTTCTGCAGGACTTCATAGGTCACCCGATACGTTTTAGTCGAGGCTTGTACTTTTCAGTAAGGTTTGAACGCGTAAAGGATATTGAGTAACGTGTCCAGCTTTGCTGGTTAACTGCCGATGGAAAAACAACGTTACCCTACACAGAATCAAGTTCCCGGGCATGATCCTGGAGTGCAAAATAGTTGTATCGGATGCGCGTCCAGCGCTCCCGATGGGAGTAACCCCCGAGTCTAGGCACGGGCGCTTGTGACCGGGTGCAGACTCGAGCTGAGCTTTTCTTCAAATATTTCTTCACGGGAATATCTTCGAGTTCAGGTTTATCGGGTGCGCGTCCCGCGCTCCCGATGGGAGTAGCCCCCGAGTCTAGGTGCGGATGCTTGCGATCCGTGCGTAGACTCAAGTTGACCATCCGATGCTTTTTGTTTTTCTTCGGATGCTACAGATGGGCTTCACGACGTCACTGATGACGCATTCACTGGTGCAATTCTGACTGACAGAACACGACCCGTTGGGCCCATCCTACTTCTGCGTAGTTCTGTTTTCAAGAAATGACCGCCCCTTGCGTACAGTTACCAAGGCGTCTCCTCGATTTCTGTGATTTATGATGAAAAGAGGGTCCTCTTAATGAATTGGAAACAGCGACACGTGCCCACTAATTTCTTAGATTTCTTCACACTTTAAATCTTTCAGATCAAACTTTCCCTTTTCCATACTTCACCCTCGCATCCTCTTCTCTTTCTTTCATCTTCTTCGCTCAAAACCGCTGCGCCGCCGCCGTCGCTTCCAGATCTTCATCAGATCCGACGATGGTGAAGAAGAAGAACTCCACCGTCGCCGCCAGCGCTGTGAGTAGCGGCGCCGCCGCCAAGGTTTCTCCGAATCCTCCGAGGAGAGGCGCTCCAGATGCTCCTCCCCCAGCTCTGGCACCGTCAGCGCCATCAAGCTCCATGGCTGGGCCCTCCCCCGGTGACTGGCCGGCATCTACCACCAAAAAGCGGGACGAGAAGAAAGCCCGAAGCCTTGGAATGATTTCTTCCGATGAGGGGAACGTCATTCTCCCAGGTGCGATTTCGCGGCCTAATCCTCCCGCTGGTTTTACCGTGATGTTCTTGTCGTTCTTGTACCGAGGTCTCTCGCTCCCTGCCCACAAATTTCTTCATCATCTTCTTCGAGTCTACGAGATTCAATTATGGCAATTGACCCCCAACTCAATCCTTCACCTTGCCATTTTTATCACCATTTGCGGAGGGTTTTTGGGCATTGAGCCCCACTTTGGGTTGTGGAAGAAAATTTTCATCGTGAAAAGGTACAATAGTAGCAGTGGATCCTTTGTCATTGGGGGATTTGGCTTTGTCGCTTGCAAAGAAGTCAATTACTTCAACTTTCCGATGAGAGAATCCGTGCAAGGGTGGAGACTGAAGTGGTTCTACATTAAGGATTCTTCAATAACTGGATCCCAGCTTCCTCGCTTCTCCGATGTCCTCGAAGCCAAGCCTAAGCAGTCTTGGAAGAATATCCTTTCTCCCGATGAAAAGCCAGTAGTCGATAAGTTATTTGATAAATTTCTTCGGATCAAAGAAGCCAATGGCCAAACCATGATAGGCACGGAGGTAGCCACTGTGTTCCTGAAGCGTCGAGTGCAACCGATCATGTCTAGAGCTCATCCGCTGTGGTTATATTCGGGTCCTAAGGACAAGACTAGGATAAATGCTGCCGAATTATCGGAAAAAGAACTGCTTGATGAAGTTCGGCGCCTCACTCTCTTCAGCCAAGAAGATTCAATCTCGCTGATATCTTCCCATCCACCATTTGATGCTGATCATCCGCCAACGGACGTAAATTCTCCTCTTCATGTTCTTACTGCGTTGTTTACCTTGATTAATACGACTGCCATTATTCCTTACTTGTTTCACTTCGACAGATTCTCATAGCTCCTGAGGACTTGAAAGACTTGCCAACCGATACTTCTGAGGGGAGGGATTCTTCGGCCCCCATAGGATTTCATACTGAAGAAAATGCGAACCCACAGGATGAACGCGATGATCCGATAAATTCTGAAGCTGATTTTATTGATCCTCCATCCCCAGCCAACGATATTAGCGACACAGCGGGGTCAATGCATGACGACGACGCTGATCATGCTGCCTTTGTTGATGCAGCGGTGGAAGAGGCCAAAGCTTCGCCTGTAAAGAGACCATCCGGCGGCTTTGCCGACAAAAATGATCTTTTCGATCTGTAAGTCCGTACTTCCTTTCCCAGAATTTGTATTCCGTCGTTATCATTCACATTCCTTTCCTGACTTTTACCAATTTGTTTTTCCGTAGGGACGAAGGTCTCATCGAGCCCCGCCCAAGAAAGTTAAATCTAGCACCGTTCCTGCAGCTTCCGAGGCTTCGGCCCTTGCCGCAGCTCCCACCGCTCAGTTATCGACTGCTTCTTCCCTTTCCAAGGGGAAGGATATTCCTTCGGCAGCCGCAGCTCCTTCTTCAGGGAAACCTGTAAGTCTTTTTCTGTCCCAACGCAAGCTCTCCTGAATGTGCTGTGGTTGATAACTCTTCACCTAATACCTGTTTCTCCTTATTTCCTAAGGATTTGCGAGCTGTCATATCATCTTTGGAAACTTTCGCCTCCCAGTACACTTCCCTGGAAGCTGACAAGGTCCAACTGCAAAAGGTGGTCCAGTCTTCTTCCTCGAAATTGGAGGGTGCGATAAAAATGGCTGCCGAAGCTCGCCAAGAGGTCAACTCCCTGAAGGAGGAGCTCGAGGGGCTAAGGAAGAAACTGAAGGAGGAAGAGGCATCCAAGTTAACTGCTGAAGCTCGGATGGTTGAAAAGGATGATCTTCTACACCAGTCTTCCTTAGCCTTGCTCAGTAATTCCTTTTCTTCATTCTTTGTTGAATATTGCCTTGCAGATTTAATCCTTTGCTAATGAACTCCTCTTGTTTCGTTCTTCACAGAGGCTGCCGATATCCCTATCGAGGCTTTGGACAAGCTGCCGAACAATTCTCCGGCAGACGCTTTGCCGATGACTCTTGCTTCTCATCAGCTCACGCAGGATCTCCTTCAGAAGGGCAAGGGAGCTATGGCGCGGATGCACTCGATGATCTTTCCCAAGATTAGTCAAGATAAGACTTTGGGGCAGCTGATCGACACTTTCGCCGTCAACACCAAGGAAGTCATCGAGGTATTCAAACGTACTTCACGTACCTATGGCGCCCTCCTAGCCTTCCAACTCATGATGGGTCATGGCTTCAAGGCCGATATTGAAGAGATGTCTAAAGAGCTGCCGAAAGAGCGAGATGGGCAATATGTCGACCTGGGTGTCTTTAAAACTTCGGCTCTTAAATGTGCACGCCAACTCCTTGAGCTGGCTTCGGCAAAGAAATCATCAGTTGGTCCAAGTTTATCAAACCAGACCCAAGACCCTTATTCTTGTAACAGACTTCTTTTTAGCTTGATTTGAAACAATGTCCTGCCGTAAAACTTGTTGTTGTAATAAATTCCATGCTGGCAATGTTGCCACTGTACTCTTATTATGACATTTTTACTTGCACTCTCCCGATGGGAGTAACTTCCAATGCTGAAGCGATACGATCCATCATACCCTTTGACGTTGTTTTGCAAGTTTTCCCCGTGCTTGCGTTTGTCGATGATTCTTCGGGTGTTGTTTCTGAAAGTGATCGACTCCAGTGTATGAAAGACCGGATCGCGCAGATGGAAAAGGATTTGCGCAGTACTTGTGCCTTGGCTTCTATTATCAGAAAAAAGAGTGAGCTTGCAGCTGACGTAGAGCGCTATGTGATGGCGTGTATTTCACACGTTCGTTGGGCAACCCCAAGAGGAAGGTATGATGCGCACAGCAGCAAGTTTTCCCTCAGAAAGAAACCAAGGTTTATCGAACCAGGAGGAGCCAAGAAGCACGTTGAAGGTTGATGGCGGCGGGATGTAGTGCGGCGCAACACCGGGGATTCCGGCGCCAACGTGGAACCTGCACAACACAACCAAAGTACTTTGCCCCAACGAAACAGTGAGGTTGTCAATCTCACCGGCTTGCTGTAACAAAGGATTAACCGTATTGTGTGGAAGATGATTGTTTGCAGAGAAAACAGTAAAACAAGTATTGCCGCAGATTTGTATTTCAGTATTAAAAGAATGGACCGGGGTCCACAGCTCACTAGAGGTGTCTCTCCCATAAGATAAAAGCATGTTGGGTGAACAAATTACAGTCGGGCAATTGACAAATAGAGAGGGCATAACAATGCACATACATGTCATGATAAGTATAGTGAGATTTAATTGGGCATTACGACAAAGTACATAGACCGCCATCCAAGCTGCATCTATGCCTAAAAAGTCCACCTTCAGAGTTATCGTCCGAACCCCTTCCAAGTATTAAGTTGCAAAGCAACGGACAATTGCATTAAGTATGGTGCGTAATGTAATCAACAACTACATCCTCGGACATAGCGCCAATGTTTTATCCCTAGTGGCAACAAAGACAACACAACCTTAGAACTTTCCGTCACCGTCCTGGTGTCAATGCGAGCATGAACCCACTATCGAGCATAAATACTCCCTCTTGGAGTTAAGAGCAAAAACTTGGCCAGAGCCTCTACTAATAACGGAGAGCATGCAAGATCATAAACAACACATATGCAATAACTTGATAATTAACATAACATGGTATTCTCTATCCATCGGATCCCGACAAACACAACATAGAGTATTACGGATAGATGATCTTGATCATGTTAGGCAGCTCACAAGATCCAACAATGAAGCACAATGAGGAGAAGACAACCATCTAGCTACTCGCTATGGACCCATAGTCCAGGGGTGAACTACTCACTCATCACTCCGTGAGGCGACCATGGCGGTGTAGAGTCCTCCCGGGAGATGAATCCCCTCTCCGGCAGGGTGCCGGAGGAGATCTCCAGAATCCCCCGAGATGGGATTGGCGGCGGCGGCGTCTCTGGAAGGTTTTCCGTATCGTGGTTTTTCGCCTAAGGGGTTTCGCGACGGAGGCTTTAAGTAGGCGGAAGGGCGAGTCGGAGGGCCGACGAGGGCCCACACCACGTGGCGGCGCGGGCCCCCTTGGCCGCGCCGCCTTGTGGTTTGGCCACCTCGTGGCCCCACTTCGTATGCTCTTCGGTCTTCCGGAAGGTTCGTGGCGAAATAGGCCCCCGGGTCTTTGTTTCGTCCAATTCCGAAAATATTTCGTTACTAGGATTTCGAAACCAAAAACAAGCAGAAAACAGAGAATCGGCACTTCAAGCATCTTGTTAATAGGTTAGTTCCGTAAAATGCACGAATATGACATAAAGTGTGCATAAAACATGTAGGTATCATCAATAATATGGCATAGAACATAAGAAATTATCGATACGTCTGAGACGTATCAAGCATCCCCAAGCTTAGTTCTCGCTCGTCCCGAGCAGTAAAACGATAACAAAGATAATTTCCGAAGTGATATGCCATCATAACCTTGATCATACTATTTGTAAACATATGTAGTGGATGCAGCGATCAAAACAATGGTAATGACATGAGTAAACAAGTGAATCATAAAGCAAAGACTTTTCATGAATAGTACTTCAAGACAAGTATTAATAAGTCTTGCATAAGAGTTAACTCATAAAGCAATAAATCAAAGTAAAGGCATTGAAGCAACACAAAGAAAGATTAAGTTTCAGCGGTTGCTTTCAACTTGTAACATATATATCTCATGGATAATTGTCAACATAGAGTAATATAACAAGTGCAATATGCAAGTGTGTAGGAATCAATGCACAGTTCACACAAGTGTTTGCTTCTTGAGGTGGAGAGAGATAGGTGAACTGACTCAACATAAAAGTAAAAAGAATGGTCCTTCAAAGAGGAAAGCATCGATTGCTATATTTGTGCTAGAGCTTTTATTTTGAAAACATGAAACAATTTTGTCAACGGTAGTAATAAAGCATATGAGTTATGAAAATTATATCTTACAAGTTGCAAGTCTCATGCATAGTATACTAATAGTGCCCGCACCTTGTCCTAATTAGCTTGGACTACCGGATCTTTGCAATGCACATGTTTTAACCAAGTGTCACAATGGGGTACCTCCATGCCGCTTGTACAAAGGTCTAAGGAGAAAGCTCGCATTATGGATTTCTCACTTTTGATTATTCTCAACTTAGACATCCATACCGGGACAACATGGACAACAGATAATGGACTCCTCTTTAATGCATAAGCATGTGGCAACAATTATTATTCTCATATGAGATTGAGGATATATGTCCAAAACTAAAACTTCCACCATGAATCATGGCTTTAGTTAGCGGCCCAATGCTCTTCTCTAACAATATGCATGCTCCAACCATAAAGGTGGTAGATCTCTCTTACTTCGTACAAGACGGACATGCATAGCAACTCACATGATATTCAACAAAGAATAGTTGATGGCGTCCCCGTAAGCATGGTTATCGCACAACTAGCAACTTAATAAGAGATAAAGTGCATAAGTACATATTCAATACCACAATAGTTTTTAAGCTATTTGTCCCATGAGCTATATATTGCAAAGGTGAATGATGGAATTTTAAAGGTAGCACTCAAGCAATTTACTTTGGAATGGCGGATAAATACCATGTAGTAGGTAGGTATGGTGGACACAAATGGCATAGTGGTTGGCTCAAGGATTTTGGATGCATGAGAAGTATTCCCTCTCGATACAAGGTTTAAGCTAGCAAGGTTATTTGAAACAAACACAAGGATGAACGGTGCAGCAAAACTCACATAAAAGACATATTGTAAACATTATAAGACTCCACACCGTCTTCCTTGTTGTTCAAAACTCAATACTAGATGTTATCTAGACTCTAGAGAAACCAAATATGCAAACCAAATTAGCAAGCTCTAAGTATTTCTTCATTAATGGGTGCAAAGTATATGATGCAAGAGCTTAGACATGAGCACAACAATTGCCAAGTATCAAATTATCCAAGACATTTTAGAGTTACTACATGTAGCATTTTCCAATTCCAACCATATAACAATTTAACGAAGAAGAAACTTCGCCATGAATACTATGAGTAGAGCCTAAGGACATACTTGTCCATATGCTACAGCGGAGCGTGTCTCTCTCCCATAAAGTGAATGCTAGGATCCATTTTATTCAAACAAAACAAAAAACAAAAGCAAACCGACGCTCCAAGCAAAGTGCATAAGATGTGACGGAATAAAAATATAGTTTCAGGGGAGGAACCTGATAATGTTGTCGATGAAGAAGGGGATGCCTTGGGCATCCCCAAGCTTAGACGCTTGAGTCTTCTTAAAATATGCAGGGGTGAACCACCGGGGCATCCCCAAGCTTAGAGCTTTCACTCTCCTTGATCATATTGCATCATGCTCCTCTCTTGATCCTTGAAAACTTCCTCCACACCAAACTCGAAACAACTCATTAGAGGGTTAGTGCACAATAAAAATTAACATGTTCAGAGGTGACACAATCATTCTTAACACTTCTGGACATTGCATAAAGCTACTGGACATTAATGGATCAAAGAAATTCATCCAACATAGCAAAAGAGGCAATGCAAAATAAAAGGCAGAATCTGTCAAAACAGAAACAATCAGTAAAGATGGATTTTATTAGGCCACCATACTTGCTCAAATGAAAATTCTCAAATTGAATGAAAGTTGCGTACATATCTGAGTATCATGCACGTAAATTGGCTTAATTTTCTGAGCTA
>NC_061512.1:179574127-179607042 GCF_022539505.1 Lolium rigidum | reverse complement strand
CGCAAACAATCATCTTCCACACAATACGGTTAATCCTTTGTTACAGCAAGCCGGTGAGATTGACAACCTCCACTGTTTCGTTGGGGCAAAGTAGTTTGGTTGTGTTGTGCAGGTTCCACGTTGGCGCCGGAATCTCCGGTGTTGCGCCGCACTACATCCCGCCGCCATCAACCTTCAACGTGCTTCTTGGCTCCTCCTGGTTCGATAAACCTTGGTTTCTTTCTGAGGGAAAACTTGCTGCTGTGCTCATCATACCTTCCTCTTGGGGTTGCCCAACGAACGTGTGAAATACACGCCATCAAGAAGATCTCTCCATAATGACTTATAGCAGCAGGCAGAAATAAAATCAGCACAAACAGTAAAGGTTTTCCTTACCAATTCCACTTACCAATAGCGCTTCACTCCCCGGCAACGGCGCCAGAAAATAGTCTTGATGACCCAAAGTATAGGGGGTGTATCGTAGTATCTTCGATAAGTAAGAATGTCGATCCCAACGAGGAGCAGAAGGTGTTGACAAGCAGTTTCGATGAAGGTTTCACTGTAAATGCTCACAGACAAATATTCGGGGGGTTTTGATGTAACAGATAAATAAAGTACGAGTAAGTAAAATGCGAGAGAAATAATTGCAGCGAGTGGCCCAATCCTTTTTAGCACAAAGGACAAGCCGGTTTGTTTACTTATAATGACCAAACGTTCTCGAGGACACACGGGATTTTAGTCTAGTGCTTTCGCTACATACAGCTGATTAATCTTCATTGTTTTGATAAGTGTTGTGTGGGTGAACCTGTGCTAATGTACCGCCCTTCCTAGGACTAATACATACTTGTGATTATACCCCTTGCAAGCATCCGCAACCACAAGAAAGTAATTAAGATAAATCTAATCACAGCCTTAAACTCTGAGATCCTGCGATCCCTCCTCGCATCGATATACCAACGGGGGCTCAGGTTTCGTCACTCCGGCAACCCCGCAATTGGCAAACGAGTACAAGATGCATTCCCCTAGGCCCATAAATGGTGAAGTGTCGTGTAGTCGACGTTCACACGACACCACTAGAAGAATAACACCACAACTTAAATATCATAACATTGAATATTACTCAACCATAGTTCACTACTAACAATTAGACTTCACCCATGTCCTCAAGAACTAAACGAACTACTCACGAGACATCATATGGAACATGATCAGAGGTGATATGATGATGAATAACAATCTGAACATAGACCTTGGTTCAATGGTTTCACTCAATAGCATCAACAACAAGTAGAAATCAGTATCGGGAGAGTTTCCCCTATCAAACAATCAAGATCAAACCCAAATTGCTACAGCGGTGACGATGTCCAGCGGTGGAGATGGCGGTGATGATGGTGGAGATGGTGATGATGGTGATGGAGATGATGTCCAGCTCGATGGCGGTGACGATGGCGTCGATTTCCCCTCCGGGAGGGAATTTCCCGGCGGATTCCTGCCCGCCGGAGAGCTCTTTCTCTCTCGGTGTTCTCCGCCCCGCGAGGCGGCCGTAACCCTTCGTGAGGATTCCTCTGTGGCTTAGGTCTTCGGGACGAAGGGTTTCGCGAAGAAAAGGAGGCGAAAGAGGCCGAGGGGGCCCCACACCACATGGTGGCGCGGCCGAGCCATGGGCCGCGCCACCCTATGGTGTGGGCCCACCCCGGGTCCAGCTCGGCTCCCCTCCTCGGCTTCCTCCGTCATCCGGAAAAATAGGATTTTCCGTAAAACTTCCTTCCACGAGTTGATCTTCCGAAATATCGCATCCCGACGGTGCTTTTTCCAGCGAGAATCCCGGCTCCGGTGCTCAATCTCCAAATAATCATGAAACATGCAAAATAGATGAAATAACATAAGTATTGTGTCCCAATATGAAATATATCAATGAATAACAGCAAATTATGATATAAAATAGTGATGCAAATTGGACGTATCAGTCCCCAACACACCTAATAGGTGCACTAGTTCGGCGAAGAGATAGTGAAATACAGGTGGTATGAATGAATATGAGCAGTAGTAACGGCGCCAGAAAATAGCTTGCTGGCGTGTAGTTGATGGTGGTAATATGGTAGCGAGTAGTAACGCAGTAAAACAAGTAAACAAGCAGCGATAGCAGATATTTAGGAACAAGGCCTAGGGATTACACTTTCACTAGTGGACACTCTCAACATTGATCACATAACGAGAATAGATAAATGCATACTCTACACTCTCTTGTTGGATGATGAACACATTGCGTAGGATTACACGAACCCTCAATGCCGGAGTTAACAAGCTCCACAATTCAATGTTCATATTTAAATAACCTTAGAGTGCAAGAAAGATCAACACGACTAAACCAAGTACTAACACAGCATGCACACTCGTCACCTTCACGCTATGTAGGAGGAATAGATCACATCAATACTATCATAATGATAATTAACTCCACAATCTACAAGAGATCATGATCATAGCATATGCCAAGTACTAACACGGATGCACACACTGTCACCATTACACCGTGCAGGAGGAATAAACTACTTTAATAACATCACTAGAGTAGCACATAGATAAATTGTGATACAAAACACATTGCAATCATAAAGAGATATAAATAAGCACTTCACTACGCCATTCATAACAGTGAGTAAGTATTCTGTGAAATATAGCCTAAGAGACCCACACGGTGCACACACTCGTCACCTTTACACACGTGGGACAAGGAGTCTCCGGAGATCACATAAGTAAAACTCTCTTGACTAGCATAGTGACATCTAGATTACAAGCATCATCATATGAATCTCAATCATGTAAGGCAGCTCATGAGAATATTGTATTGAAGTACATAGGAGAGAGATGAACCACATAGCTACCGGTACAGCCCCGAGCCTCGATGGAGAACTACTCCTCCTCATGGGAGACAAGCAGCGTTGATGGAGATGGCGGTGGTGTCGATGGAGGAGCCTTCCGGGGCACTTCCCCGCTCCGGCAGGGTGCCGGAACGAGACTCCTGTCCCCGGATCTTGGCTTCGCGATGGCGGCGGCTCCGGAAGGTTTTCCGTATCGTGGTTCTTCGCATCGGGGTTTTCGCGACGGAGGCTTTAAATAGGCGGAAGGGCAGCCTCGGAGGGGGCTCGGGGGCCCACACCATAGGGCGGCGCGGCCCCCCCCTCCGGCCGCGCCGGGGTGGTGTGGAGCCCCCGTGGCTTCCCTCCGGCGGCTCTCGGGTGTTCCGGATGGTTCCGGGAAAAATAGGAACCCGGGTCTTGATTTCGTCCGATTCCGAGAATATTTCGTTACTAGGATTTCGAAACCAAAAACAGCAGAACAACAGAATCGGCTCTTCGGCATCTTGTTAATAGGTTAGTTCCAGAAAATGCACGAATATGACATAAAGTGTGCATAAAACATGTAGATAACATCAATAATGTGGCATGGAACACAAGAAATTATCGATACGTCGGAGACGTATCAACATGCTATGGTTGGTGCGGCAATTTTGGCGGTGCGCGGCTGGTGTCGGCGTTGAGCTTGGCGTAGTTGACCCGGGTCTAGGTCATTGCGTCCCCTGGGCTGGCAAGACTGGTTGTAGTGTTGCCGGCGGTGCCAGCTCTGTTTTTCCCAATCTGCGGTCTCTTGGTGGTGGCAGGCCTCGGGTTCGGGGTGGACATCGGCGAAAGCTGTGCAAGGCCTTGGCCGCTGCGGGTGACGACGACGTCCTCGACGCCGTGTCCCTTCTTGGAGGCGTCACCAAATGTCCCTCCTTTTTCGTAGTTGGATCACGCCGCCATGCTTAACTTGCGCGCTTCTCCGATGGCGCAAAGTTCTCTTCTTTGGCTTTAGGCACACCCTCTCCACCTTCTTTGTGCTTGTCGCCGCCATTGTCTCCGTGGCTACATATACACGGTGTTCGGTCTGGTTTGGGTGGCCCCCTAGATACCCAGGGGTGGTTTCCTAGGCCGGCGTCATGCCTCAGGCGATGCCGGTGGTTTCTTCCATACGCCATGGGAGCTATGTGTCGTAGGATAAGTGTCAAGGTTGCGTCTTGAGGGGTGGTGGGTGGGCTAGGGCGAAAGCCCTGCAAGGCCTCGGCCGGTGCGGGTGACGGCGACGCCCTCGGGCGCCGCTCTCCTCCTTGGAGGCGTCTCCATCAAGCCCTCCCTCTTTAGTATCTCGAGACAGGAAGATAACCACGCTCTGACGGTCATGGGTGCGCTTTGCTTAAGCATGGGAGATCTGTTAGTTTAGGGCAGTTCTCGGCGCCGTGCCCTTGCAACAGAAGATGACGCTTCCATCGACGGCATCAAGCTCTCTGCCTAGTTAGCTAGTGTTTTGTAGCTTGTTTCTCTTCTTCTTTGTTGCTCCTTTTGGTGTATCGTAAGCTGGTAGCTGTTTGTTTCTTATCTGTTGTTGCTACCGTTGTACGCCTGGCCGGTTGATGGCTTTGTTAATTCAAAGTCGGGCTTTCGAGCCTTATGTTTAAATCACACTGGTAGTCTGCTGCAGTCGATCGTCGGGATGTCCATCCACCGGCCAGTACACCCCGATATGTCACGAGTGGTCCGTTGCGTTGGACGCACTTGCACCCAACCACAAGCTCCAGGCCCCCAGCACCGTCCAGTTGTTCACGCACTCGACACCTTCTCACGTTCTGTCACCCACTCAACTAGCTCACTCGCTCCCAATTGCTCTTGCCACTTTCTTGTCTCCATCTCCCTTTATTTCCCTTTCAATTTTATCAAGAAATATGAATATACAGGCAAACCTATCACTACTAAACCCTAAAAGCCATTGAGAATACGTACACGCTCTCCATTTTTTTTTGCTTATTTGTTTTTAGAAGAAAAAAATAAATCACCTGAGCAATATGTACATGCAGTTCATTTTTTTTTTTGCAAATTTGGCCAGCACACACAGTTCAAACTTAAAGCACCTAAAAACATGCCTTTGGTATTAAATTCCTAAACCAATCCTCTACTTTTTTTTAAAAAAAATAGGGCACATGTATATATACGCATAAGCACATGATTTGAACACAATGGGAAGGTTCGTCTCCCCTTTTATTTGGCCTTTATGGAAAACATAAAATGTGTCACCCTCTTGCAAGCTGTGTGGCAACCATAGACCAGACATTATGGATACGACAAGTGACACTAAAGGCCATAGCTATCGGAAGACACTTTATTTTTGTTTGAACTTTTCGTCTCCAAGTTGTGGTGTGTTGTTCCTATTCCGTGGCTAAAAGCAATGCATTTTGCATGTTGGGTGATTTGTTATGACTAGGAACTGCTAGGATCCATGCCCCTTTCGAGGAAAGAAGGGATTCATATGCTCTTTTTGTTGGATAGATTTATGTATCCATCAAAGATTACCACCGTAAAAAAAGATTTCATCACAACTTTATGTCAAATGTTTGTTTGATTAACTTTTTCATCTTCCAATCCATTCACGGTGTCTTAAGGGCATGAGCAATGGTGGCATATACAACTAGTTGCTTCATGTAAAAAAGTTGTCAGAAACAACATGGTCAATTTTATCTCTCCAATGGAAGCTACAACTAGTCAGAAAAATGAGAGAAGGGACCCCATAAATATGATACTATGTATCTCTTTCTCTCTCCAAAAATCATGTTTTTTAATCTTAAGATCCCACTTCTTAAAGAGGAGGCTACCTCCTCATTCGAACCTACTTTAAACCACCCGAACCTAGTTAAAGGTGTGAGGCAGTAGCTCTAGGGCAGTGCATTGGGCATGCCCTAATTAACCTCTACTTTTTCCAACTGTTTTCTTCTATGCAGTGTGATGTCAACCTCACCATCTCTTGCTCCACTGTTGTCTTCCTTCATGAAATTGAAATAGGACTTTGTTTGGTTTAGACCAAAATCGGTTGTGGGAGGAGATCTCGAGAGCGAGCCCCCCCCCCCTAAAAAGGTTAGTCTTTAGGGGGAGAGGACCCGAAGGATGATGTAAGTGCATTTGGTCTCCGGTTGGACTGGTTTGTTTGGGTAGACTCTTTGTGCAGCGGGTCCACCAACTGTTAGATAATCTTTATCTATTACACTTCTTAATTATTAGGCACATAGTTCCCTCCTCATTTGTTTTCCAAAGTTGGGCCTATGTCAATATAATGAGACATGCACAACAAAATAGTGAGATACATAACGATAGTATGCAGTATTTTATCTTTAAATTTAAATTAAAATCACGACATGAAAAAATAATATGAAACGTCATGTTGTCTAAAAGAATATAATTTTCCAGTTAAATCGGAAAAGATGGACATCCATCACCACCGACACATACATACTACTGATCTCCAGTCAATAGCACAAGAGTTTGGAGATCGCAACACCGACAGCCGGTATTGCGCATGTTCTCAATCAGCGGATCACTATATCATGTGCAATGCAATTTGTAAGGAACCCATTACAAATTCCTTACGAATCTGGGAAGTGTTTTTCAAGAAGTGATATGGAATTTGGACTCATTATTGCCCCAAGACGAGAAGTCAAGTTTATTTGACCCACAAAACTATTGCCTTTCATAATTCTTCTGCCAAATCATTTTTCTGTGTCTAACAAATCCCTGAATCCCTCTGTACACACCGCCTTCTTCAAAAGTGTCATATTTGGTGTGTTGCTCCGAGGGGAAGACAACCAAATGTCATCACGGCACAAGGACACCCTCCACGATCAAGACAATGCTTCAACATCGACAAGTACAACCTCTCCTTTCGATTCTAGGATTTAGTGGCTCGCCAACGATATGCTTGGGGAGCTCTTGGAAACCCAATGCCTAAGAGCATCTCCAGCGGTCTCCCCGACGAGCCCTCCAGGATGTCTTTTTTTCATCCGGATGAACGAAAACGGCCCAGCCACGCCCCCGGCTCCTCGTTTTTGCCCGGAATTCGGCTTTCATCCGTCCGGCGAGCCCAGGCCCCCCCCCCCCCCCCCGGGGAGCGCTCGGGGACTCCGGACAAAACTAAAGCGCGCGAAACGTAGAGAAAACTTCCCGCGCGGCTTGTGGCCCCAACTTGTCGGTGACAGAGGCCAATCGTCTTCCGCGCGCTTCAAAAGCCTGCCGCCGGTCAGACTTCACCGGACGCGTCGCCTCGGATTCACGCGCGGCTCCCTCTATTTTATCGCCGAACCTACCGCGTCTCGCCGCATTCACCACCGCCGTCTCCCTCCTTTCCCCAGCCCTGTCTTCTCTCCCCAATCGACCTCAACCAGCGATCAATGGCGGGCCACGACGCGGCGAACAACGGTTTTGGCCGCCGTTCCCTGCACCAGTGGGAGGCGGGACTTCTGCACATGACAAGCTACCCGGCGCCGCCGGGCATCCGCGTGCCCGGAGGATGGCGCCTGAGCGCGGGGGGTCCCGATCCCGCCGCTTCTGGTGGGATGCGACGAGCTCAACGCCGCTATCGACGCTGTGCTGGTCATCCTCACCGACGAGAAGTGCACGGAGGAGCGGTACCGCGCCGACAATACGACGCCTGAAACGAGTTCTTCCGTCTCCGGCACGAACGGGAACTCGCAGCCTTCAACGACCCTCCCCCTCCTCCAGCGCGTAACAACGCCGCTGGCCGCCGAAGTAAAGTTGGGTGCGAGGGAACGCCCCAATGGATAAGTAGCAGCGAGTTGCGCCGGGCCGCACGCTCGCCCGTGTACTCGCGCACATCGAGGCCGGCAACACCCCCCCTAGGGACGCCGCAGGCGGCGCCGAACGCCGGGACCTCGAGCGACGACGACATGTAGTATTTTTAATATTTCCATCTGGCCGAATTCAAATATATGTACGAAATCGGCCTATATATGTACGAACTCGCCTACGGATGTTAAATACCTTTAAATTTCTCTTTTGTTTGATCAAATTTCGCCTTGGTTTGTACGATTGCGCGGTTATTTATCAAAAGAATTCATCCATCCTGGACTCACCGCTGGAAAAAATGGACTCCCCGGACCAAAAATTACATCCATCCGGCGCTAAATAGTGCCGGATTTGGGCGTGGGGAGCCCCAACGGCTGGGATGCTCTAAGTTGCCGTCAATCGGGTTATCGCGCGATGATCACCATCTCGCCTCAACTTATAATAAACTTCTATGCTTTTAGAAAAACTTCCATGCTAGAGTATTACTTAAAACTTTCAACATTTATTTAGCATAGCTAACCACATAGTTATGTTACAAATCATACAATTTTTAATATATAAATTCAAATAAAGTTGCATTCAGCTAAAGCTAAATCGTGTTCCATAACAAAATGTTACAATGTATATGTATTTATCATAAAGATCTCTTAAGCAAACCATATTAACGGAAACTTCTAGTGTATAATTTGAACACGATATCATGATTTTTTTTCTATGGTCAGTTGTGCATTACAAGCCACGACGGTTGAATATTAAGTTGCAATGTTTGTATGATATATACTTAGTATTTTAATAGCACAACTTACAGTAAGTGCCAATGGGTTTAAAATGGCGTGAATTCTACAACATTTTGTATGCATGCAATTTTATTATTTCATATGCTTGTTTGGAGTGCGTTTGGGGTGAAGGCAATGGCAATGGGGAAAAGATGAGGACACATTGCTCCTCTACTAATGTAACCCAAATACCATGACATCATGCCTCTTTTATATATTAATTTTCATTCTAGGAGAATGCCATTTTTGTCATTCTGTATTTCTATGGTAACATTTAGCTAACTAGCATGGTGGCCCTCGCAAATGCGAGGGCATTATATTTTTTTAAAGAAGTTGAGCATTGTATTTATTGTGTCGTAGGAAATATATTACTTTATCTTGAATACATAATCTTTGATTTCGCCCTCGGTTCTCTCAATTCTATGACACTTTAAGCCATTGTAACAATACATGTCGAGATACATGAATATTTTACTGTTGCAGTCTTCTAGATTTAACCAGTTGACACCATTATCTTAACTTAACAAATTAATTGTCTAGAATATAGATTTAGAATATCCAGGTGCTGTGCTACCTTGAGTGCATAATTCATGTAAGCTTTAAGAAGTCACTCTGATACACATGAACAATTATGACGAAAAGTAGTTTATGTATATGTGATGTAATCTTGTTACTGAAATTTGTGTTTTTTGAATTTTAACATTTCTAATGTATAATCATGTTGATTTTTATTATTTTTGTGGCATGCTTAATTATATTTCCTCGGGACTTTTATTTCATAGGGATTTTGTTTCGTAGCGTTTTTGTCAGTTCTTTTGTAGGATTGGAGTAGGTTTTTTCCTAAAAATTTATCTTTGCTATAGTTTTTAAAATTATGTTTTCATCGCACTGGGAACTATGGGACATAATCTTTTGTTGGTACAAATTAAGTTTTGGAGAAATCAGGTACTAATGACACTCAAATATCCTATATACATTTTATTCTTGCGAATCAAAGATCTAGTGCCATTACAATATTCTTCATGAAGTTCTTTACATAGATGTGCTGGTCCATTTCTGGGGCCCGGCCTGACACGGTAGGTAGAAAAAATAGTGTTTTTAAAATGAGTCGGTCTAATTCCCCGTACATATATCATCCCTATTTCTTAATTTGTATAAGGTTCAATCAAAGAGTCGATGAGCGACCGAGACTCCATGGATTGCTCGATTCTACCCGCGCTATGTTGGTTACAGCCGATCGCTTTGTATATGTATAATCCTAGACGTTAAGATTGAAGTCATTGGTTTATATTATTACGCATATGTGGATTAACCCGGTGGCTCGAAAAACATATTTATATCCAAATTTAGACAAAGTTGAGATATCATTTGTTGGATGGAGGGAATAATAAACTTGACCATACACACACATATATCTATACATTGACATACATTTAGTACTTTATTATATTGTAAATTTAAGGTATAGCAAAACAAATCAACTAAATCATGCAGCTAAGCTTGTACGTATACAATTTTCTTATGGTGTGTTCTTTTTCGGTCGGAACGGACTACCCAAGCTAGCTACCTAGCCTACGTTTTGTTTTCTGATTGGCGTCTTCGAGCGCATGTTACCTTTTCTGATTCCCAAATCCCAAACAGGTATGCTCGGACAGAACTTTTTTTATTGAGAGTCCATCTTGTTCACGAGACAACTATGGAACGGCAAAAAAATAAACTATGGATACGTGTCTACTCTTTATATTAAACGTGTCAAGCGCAAGTACAAACTTTTACGTAATTAATAATTTTTCATTAAATCATAGCCATTTAATTTATATCTAACTGCTTATATATTTTAGATGGTGTGGTTTAATATGGTGGCTCTATTAAACATCCTTATATTGCTTTTAGTATATAATAGATTAGAAGCTTCAGGAAATAGTTATGTCATACTGATAAAATAAGGAGCATGATCTTGAGCATGCGTTCGCTCCCACGAACACCTACACGATTGAAGAGAAGAACTTGGCAGGAAAATTCGGTGTGGATCCTATCAACTTCGCCACGTGGCAAAGAAAAAAGAACTTGCTGCCCCCCTCTTCCTCCAAGGCTCCGTTGCCAACGCGAGAAAGCCATCCACGGTTTCAAAGAGACTGTCTCCGCGGCTTGGGGCAAAGTCGTCTTGGCACCGGATCCCATTCGCCGGGTCCACATTAAGCTTTCCCGCACGGCCAAAGCATTGAAGAAGTGGCAGCGTGAATGTGTCGGCGACTTGCGTACGTAGATTGCCACGGCCAAAGAGATCATCTGGCGCCTAGACCAGGCTGAGGAGGCTAGGCCCCTCTCGCTGGGGGAACGGGACCTACGTTCGCAACTTAAGTCCTCCTACTTGGGCCTGCTCGCGATCAAAAAGGTCAAGCTTCGTCAGAGATCGAGGCTCACATGGATCTGTTTAGGAGATGCGAACTCTAAGCTTTTCCACGCTAGAGCCAATGGCCGTCGGCGAAAGGTCCACATCCAGTCTCTCAACCATGCCTCGGGTGTTGCTATTACGAAAGAGGATAAACAGGAGGTCCTGTTATAGCACTTCAAGGGCATTATGGGCACCAAAGTTCCATGTCTTCTCAGCCTTGACTGGGAGGGTCTGAACTATCCTTCTTTTGATCTGTCAGAGTTGGATGCACCCTTCGATGTCGAAGAGATTAAGGACGTTGTCTTCTCGCTACCCTCTGTCAATGCCCTGGGCCCAGACGGTTTCATCGGGGCCTTCTTCAAATCATGTTGGGACATTATTAAGGCGGATGTCACGGCTGCGATCTTCCACCTGGCAAACCATCGGGGGGCTGTCCGAGTCTCATCAACTCGGCAAACATCATCCTTATCCCCAAGAAGCCCGACGCGGCTGGAGTCACTGACTACTCGGCCTCATTCATAGTCTTTCCAAGATATTCTCCAAACTTCTGGCAAACAGGCTAGCGCCGATTCTACCGGATATCGTCTCCAAATGCCAAAGCGCTTTCGTAAAAAAAGGAGCATCCACGACAACTTCTTGCACGTTCAGAACCTCATAAAGGAATTGCACTCCTCCAAGACCGCATGTCTGTTCCTTAAGCTCGACATCTCCAAGGCCTTTGACTCTGTCGGCTGGGCCTATCTTCTGGAGGTCATGTGTGCGCTGGGTTTTGGCCAAATTTGGCGCGATTGGGTCTGCATGTCCTCGGCCTCGGCCTCTTCACGCGTCCTCGTTAATGGGGAGTCGGGCAAACCTTTCCCGCACGCAAGAGGTCTTCGTCAGGGGGACCCGCTATCCCCTATGTTGTTCATCATCGCCATTGATCCGTTGCAGCGCATTCTACAATTGGCAACCAACCGTGGCATCCTCAGCCCCATTAGGTCGCGGATGACGCAATGCAGAGTCTCCCTCTACGCCGACGACGCGGGCATCTTTGTAAATCCGATAAAGGAGGAGTTACATGCCGTCTCTGCCATTCTTGAGTGCTTTGGCAAGGCGAGCGGCCTCGTCACAAATCTGGCAAAGTCTGAGGTCTTTCCGGTGCGTTGCGGCGATATTAACCTTCACGACCTCCTCGACGGCTTCCAAGCAAAGATCATGGCCTTCCCAGGAAAGTATTTGGGGCCCCCCCTTCATTTCCGCCATCTGTGCAAAGTGGATATCCAACCGCTTCTCGACAAGATCGCCGGAAAGTTGCCGGGATGGTTCGGCAAAAACCTGGCGCGCCCTGGAAGAATCACACTTGCAAAATCGGTGCTCATGGCCACGGCTGTCTACCACGCCACAGTCCTGCCTCTTTCTAAATGGGCTCAAGACAAGATCAACAAGATTTCTAGGAATTTCATCTGGGCGGGGGATGATGCTGAACATGCCTCTAGCGGGCACGGACTGGTCAACTGGAAAACGGTGTGTAGGCCCAAAGATCTGGGGGGGCTCGGATTGCCTGACCTCGAACGCTCCGGCCGTGCTCTTAGACTGCGGTGGCCCTGGCTAAGGTGGACTGACCCCCACAGATCATGGGTTGGCTCCAAGCTTCCTTGCGATGAAGCGGATATGGACCTCTTTAGAGCCGCAACAAAGATCATCATTGGGAATGGGGACTACACTTCCTTCTGGTACGACTCCTGGACTAAGCGTGGGCCTCTCAGGCTGTGGGCTCCGGACCTTTTCAAGGTCGCCACAAGGAAAACGAGAAACGTCGCCAAAGAGCTCCTCGACGACAACTGGATCCGCTCCATTGCTAAACTCGACACACCGGTGCAGCTGGCGCAGTTCCTGGAAATCTGGAATGTGGTGGCGACCATTCAGCTGGACCCTGATACGGCGAACACCATTGCTTGGCCCACCAACTCGCAGGGGGCATACTCTGCTGGATCCGCATACCACCTTCAGTTCCTCGGCAGTTTCCCCAGGTTTAATGCCGCCAAGATCTGGCATGCGCACGCCGAACCAAAGTGCAAGATCTTTGCATGGCTTGCTCTTCATGCCAGGCTCCTCACTGCTGACATGCTGGCTATCAGAGGGTGGACGGATGACCCGGTTTGTCCACTTTGTTTATCCTCACATGAGACGGTGGCCCATCTGTGTAAAGACTGCCCTTTTACGGCCGCCGTATGGACCACCATCTACCAGGAAGACGCTCAGGCTCCTACCACGCATGGCCAGAATTTCGTATCCCTGGACGCTTGGTGGGATCACATCATTGAGGGCAAGTCGGTGTCGAACAGGCAGCGTCTCAGTGGACGCTTCCTATATGTGCTGTGGAACACATGGAAAGAAAGAAACAGACGGATTTTCACAGGCCACCGTCCTACCTACATTGAGGTGGCTTCCATTGCTAGGGAGGACATTGCGCAGAGAAGCCGTGCTTTTGCACCTGCTAGAGTAACCCACCCAGCTGAACCTGACTAGGCAGTTGCTGTTTTCTCTTTCCTTTGTGGTTTCTGGCATGTTTTACACTTAAAACCAAACATGCTATCTTTGTACAGTGGTTCTTTTTCCCCCTTTCTTATATGAAAAGGCAGTGCTCCTGCCGGTTGCTCCAAAAAAAAAATAACATTACATATGCACATAACAAAAAAGAGAAAAAGAAAAAACTAAGAAATAAAAATCCCACTACAGTATCCCAACCCTAGCAATAGTAATACTTCCACCACCAAGACAATACCTGAAATTAAGACTCTTCAAAAGCAATGCCTCCAAGAAGGGAACAGTGCACCAGCACCGTCGTTGCCCGATCAAAGATCTTAGGTTTTCACCTGAAGATAGTCTCCGCTCTCAAAACAATGCCTTCAACAAGGACATTGCCAGGCACAACCAGTCAAGGCCAGACCTTGGGTTTCACCCTGAAAGGTAAGACTCTGAACTTCACATGTGTTACCGCCCCCACTTTCATACCACTGTTGCAAAGTCTGGAACACCAAGCGAGCCCCTCAATAGCGCAAAGACTTGAACCTCCATTAGCTAGTCCTCCAAATCCGGACTTCATGATATTCTCTTCTTCTGACTTCACCATGGATCAGCTGTCACTTGGTGCAACACAGAAAAGAGCTTCGCGCAGCACCCTCCAAAACCAAACGGTCGAAATAAAAGCATGTGTGCGCACGACCGAATACCACCAATCTAGCAAACTCCAGGCAATAGAAGCACTATTACATTTGTCGGCGGCGCCTTCTGAAACTCAACACTCTAGCCAGATCATGAAGGACAGGCCTCCGGCAGGTCTTCATCTTTGCCCAAGAGAGACCCTAGGACCACCGCCTTTATTCAGGTTGGGCCCCCACGCCGGTGACCATCCCAGGCTGGCCATGGTTGCCGCTAGATACACCAAGCAGATCGCGTAGTCCGAAGACACCGCACACGCCTGGGCACCGCCGCAGCCGAAAGCCAGCCCTCCAATGTCGGTCGCCGAGAGGCGAGGAGAAGCGGACCTATTGTTTCCCCTTGCAGCCCACCCCCACCCCTCCCTTCGCCGCCGGCAGGGCACTCCACCACCTTGCCGTCTGTCATGGCGTCCCCGAGCCAAGGCCAGGCGCCACCATCGAGGTCCCCGATGAAAGGGATGGCTCTGGCCCAAGGAAGAAGACCCACGCCCGACATCCTCGCGCGAGATGACGAAGAATCCTCGCCGCCGGCTGGCCTTTGCCAGACCGCGCTGATACGTCTCCGACGTATCGATAATTTCTTATGTTCCATGCTACATTATTGATGATATCTACATGTTTTATACACATTATATGTCGTATTTATGCATTTTCCGGCACTAACCTATTAACAAGATGCCGAAGAGCCGATTCGTTGTTTTCTGCTGTTTTTGGATTCGGAAATCCTACAAAGGAAATATTCTCGGAATTGGACGAAATCAACGCCCGGGGTCCTATTTTTACACGAAGCTTCCGGAAGACCGGAGGGAGACGAAGTGGGGCCACGGGGCGCCGCCACACTAGGGCGGCGCGGCCTAGAGGGGGCCCGCGCGGCCCTAGCGTGTGGGGCCCCCGTGACTCTCCCGACTCCGCCCTTCCGCCTACTTAAAGCCTTCGTCGCGAAACCCTCTGTACCGAGAGCCACGATACGGAAAACCTTACTGAGACGCCGCCGCCGCCAATCCCATCTCGGGGGATTCCGGAGATCGCCTCCGGCACCCTGCCGGAGAGGGGAATCATCTCCCGGAGGACTCTTCATCGCCATGATCGCCTCCGGAGTGATGAGTGAGTAGTTCACCCCTGGACTATGGGTCCATAGCAGTAGCTAGATGGTTGTCTTCTCCTCATTGTGCTTCATTGTTGGATCTTGTGAGCTGCCTAACATGATCAAGATCATCTATCCGTAATACTATATGTTGTGTTTGTCGGGATCCGATGGATAGAGAATACTATGTTATGTTAATTATCAATCTATTACCTATGTGTTGTTTATGATCTTGCATGCTCTCCGTTATTAGTAGAGGCTCGGCCAAGTTTTTGCTCTTAACTCCAAGAGGGAGTATTTATGCTCGATAGTGGGTTCATGCCTCCATTAAATCTGGGACAGGTGACAGAAAGTTCTAAGGTTGTGGATGTCTTGTTGCCACTAGGGATAAAACATTGATGCTATGTCTAAGGATGTAGTTATTGATTACATTACGCACCATACTTAATGCAATTGTCTCGTTGTTTTGCAACTTAATACTGGAAGGGGTTCGGATGATAACCTCGAAGGTGGACTTTTTAGGCATAGATGCATGCTCGGATAGCAGATCTATGTACTTTGTCGTAATGCCCAACTAAATCTCACTATATTTATCATATCATGTATGTGCATTGTTATGCCCTCTCTATTTGTCAATTGCCCGACTGTAATTTGTTCACCCAACATGCTTTTATCTTATGGGAGAGACACCTCTAGTGAACTGTGGATCCCGGTCCTATTCTTTACATCGCATACAATCTACTGCAATACTTGTTTCTATCGTTTTCTCGCAAACAATCATCTTCCACACAATACGGTTAATCCTTTGTTACGAGCAAGCCGGTGAGATTGACAACCTCACCGTTTCGTTGGGGCAAAGTACTTTGGTTGTGTTGTGCGGGTTCCACGTTGGCGCCGGAATCCTCGGTGTTGCGCCGCATTACATTCCGCCACCATCAACCTTCAACGTGCTTCTTGGCTCCTCCTGGTTCGATAAACCTTGGTTTCTTTCCGAGGGAAAACTTGCTACCGTCCGCATCACACCTTCCTCTTGGGGTTCCCAACGGACGTGTGTCAACCGCACGCATCAAGCTCTTTTTCTCGGCGCCGTTGCCGGGAGATCAAGACACGCCGCAAGGGGAGTCTCCACAATCCAATCTCTTTACTTTGTTTTTGTCTTGCTTTATTTTATTTACTACTTTGTTTGCTGCATTATATCAAAACACAAAAAAAATAGTTGCTAGCTTTACTTTATTTACTGTCTTGCTTTCTATATCAAAAACACACAAAAAAATTAGTTACTTGCATTTAGTTTACTTTTGTTATCATGTCTAGCTCTGTACCTGTTACTTCTTCACCTGAAGAATTAGTTTTTACTTTTAAACAAGGGGATGAGGAAAGTTTTAAAGATGCTTGGTCCAGGATTTTTACTTCTTATCGTAAAGTCGAACCTCAAATGACTCTAAGTTTGCTCCTTAGTAATTTTTATTTTGGTCTTATGATTCGCTATAGATATGCCTTGGATGCTCTAGTGGGAGGAGATTTCCTTCATTGCAATGGGGATCAAGCTTTTAATGTCATAAAGAAGTTGGTTGCATCACATGATTCAGCTAATAACTTTGATTCAGCCCTTATTAGCATTTATAACAGATTAAACCCTCTTGAGACAAGTGCATCTCGCTTAAATGAAAATTATGGATATATTCGTAACCGTCTTGATCAAGTTTTAGTGAACTCTGAACCTTCATTATGGGATCCTACTATTAAAATTGCTATCGGTGACCAAACTCTTCATGCTAATTGTGATACTATGTCTGAATTTTGCCTAATGCCCAAGAGAATTCATGAATCTTTGAAACTTTGGGGATTTGTTGAAGGGGAGAAGGAATAACTCTTATTGATAACTCCGTTATAATTCCTAAAGGAATAGCTGCGGGTGTGCATACAACCATTCTTGGGAGAACAATATCCATTGATTATCTTGTTATTGAATGCGCAGGAACAGGACAAATCACACTCGGAAGATCCCTGCTGAAACTATTGGGAGCAGTCATAGACATGGGAGAAGGCACCCTAAAATTCACCTCTACACCCGGGGGTAGCCATATATTCCCTAAGCCAAAGAGTAAGAAAAATAACAAGAAAGGTAAGGGTAAAGCCAAGGTAATGTTGATGCTTCATCTCTTGATAATACTTGATTTACACTTTCTGCGCCTAGCTGAAAGGCGTTAAAGAAAAAACGCTTATGGGAGACAACCCATGTTTTTACTACAGTACTTTGTTTTATATTTGAGTCTTGGAAGTTGTTTACTACTGTAGCAACCTCTCCTTATCTTAGTTTTGTGTTTTGTTGTGCCAAGTAAAGTCTTTGATAGTAAGGTTCATACTAGATTTGGATTACTGCAGCGAGTTACAGATTTCTTTGCTGTCACGAATCTGGGCCTAATTCTCTGTAGGTAACTCAGAAAAATATGCCAATTTACGTGACTGATCCTCAGATATGTACGCAACTTTCATTAAATTTGAGCATTTTCATTTGAGCAAGTCTGGTGCCATTTTAAAATTCGTCTTTACGAACTGTTCTGTTTTGACAGATTCTGCTTTTTATTTCGCATTGCCTCTTTTGCTATGTTGGATGAATTTCTTTGATCCATTAATGTCCGAGTAGCTTTATGCAATGTCCGAAGTGTTAAGAATGATTATGTCACCTCTGAACATGTTAATTTTTATTGTGCACTAACCCTCTAATGAGTTGTTTTGAGTTTGGTGTGGAGGAAGTTTTCAAGGATCAAGAGAGGAGTATGATACAATATGATCAAGGAGAGTGAAAGCCTAAGCTTGGGGATGCCCCCGTGGTTCACCCCTGCATATTTTAAGAAGACTCAAGCGTCTAAGCTTAGGGATGCCCAAGGCATCCCCTTCTTCGTCGACAACATTATCAGGTTCCTCCCCTGAAACTATATTTTTATTCAGTCACATCTTATGTGCTTTGCTTGGAGCGTCGGTTTGTTTTGTTTTTGTTTTTGTTTGAATAAAATGGATCCTAGCATTCATTGTGTGGGAGAGAGACACGCTCCGCTGTTGCATATGGACAAATATGTCCTTAGGCTTTACTCATAGTATTCATGGCGAAGGTTGAATCTTCTTCGTTAAATTGTTATATGGTTGGAATTGGGAAATGCTACATGTAGTAATTCTAAAATGTCTTGAATAATTTGATACTTGGCAATTGTTGTGCTCATGTTTAAGCTCTTGCATCATATACTTTGCACCCATTAATGAAGAAACACCTAGAGCTTGCTAATTTGGTTTGCATATTTGGTCTCTCTAAAGTCTAGATAATTTCTAGTATTGAGTTTTGAACAACAAGGAACACGGTGTAGAGTCTTATAATGTTTACAATATGTCTTTTATGTGAGTTTTGCTGCACCGTTCATCCTTGTGTTTGTTTCAAATAACCTTGCTAGCCTAAACCTTGTATCGAGAGGGATTACTTCTCATGCATCCAAAATCCTTGAGCCAACCACTATGCCATTTGTGTCCACCATACCTACCTACTACATGGTATTTCTCCGCCATTCCAAAGTAAATTGCTTGAGTGCTACCTTTAAATTTCCATCATTCGCCTTTACAATATATAGCTCATGGGACAAAATAGCCTAAAAACTATTGTGGTATTGAATATGTACTTATGCCCTTTATCTCTTATTAAGTTGCTTGTTGTGCGATAACCATGCTTCTGGGGACGCCATCAACTATTCTTTGTTGAATATCATGTGAGTTGCTATGCATGTCCGTCTTGTCTGAAGTAAGAGAGATCTACCACCTTAATGGTTGGAGCATGCATATTGTTAGAGAAGAACATTGGGCCGCTAACTAAAGCCATGAATCATGGTGGAAGTTTCAGTTTTGGACATATATCCTCAATCTCATATGAGAACATTGATCGTTGCCACATGCTTATGCATTAAAGAGGAGTCCATTATCTCGTTGTCCATGTTGTCCCGGTATGGATGTCTAAGTTGAGAATAATCAAAAGCGAGAAATCCAAAATGCGAGCTTTCTCCTTAGACCTTTGTACAGGCGGCATGGAGGTACCCCATTGTGACACTTGGTTAAAACATGTGTATTGCGATGATCCGGTAGTCCAAGCTAATTAGGACAAGGTGCGGGCACTATTAGTATACTATGCATGAGGCTTGCAACTTGTAAGATATAATTTACATAACTCATATGCTTTATTACTACCGTTGACAAAATTGTTTCATGTTTTCAAAATAAAAGCTCTAGCACAAATATAGCAATCGATGCTTTTCCTCTCCGAAGGACCTTTCTTTTACTTTTATGTTGAGTCAGTTCACCTATCTCTCTCCACCTCAAGAAGCAAACACTTGTGTGAACTGTGCATTGATTCCTACATACTTGCATATTGCACTTGTTATATTACTCTATGTTGACAATTATCCATGAGATATACATGTTACAAGTTGAAAGCAACCGCTGAAACTTAATCTTCCTTTGTGTTGCTTCAATACCTTTACTTTGATTTATTGCTTTATGAGTTAACTCTTATGCAAGACTTATTGATGCTTGTCTTGAAGTACTATTCATGAAAAGTCTTTGCTTTATGATTCATTTGTTTACTCATGCCATTACCATTGTTTTGATCGCTGCATTCATTACATATGCTTACAATAGTATGATCAAGGTTATGATGGCATGTCACTCCGGAAATTATCTTTGTTATCGTTTACCTGCTCGGGACGAGCGGAACTAAGCTTGGGGATGCCGATACGTCTCCGACGTATCGATAATTTCTTATGTTCCATGCTACATTATTGATGATATCTACATGTTTTATACACATTATATGTCGTATTTATGCATTTTCCGGCACTAACCTATTAACAAGATGCCGAAGAGCCGATTCTTCGTTTTCTGCTGTTTTTTGGATTCAGAAATCCTACAAAGGAAATATTCTCGGAATTGGACGAAATCAACGCCCAGGGTCCTATTTTTACACGAAGCTTCCAGAAGACCGGAGGGGAGACGAAGTGGGGCCACGGGGCGCCGCCACACTAGGGCGGCGCGGCCTAGAGGGGGCCCGCGTGGCCCTAGCGTGTGGGGCCCCCGTGACTCTCCCGACTCCGCCCTTCCGCCTACTTAAAGCCTTCGTCGCGAAACCCTCTGTACCGAGAGCCACGATACGGAAAACCTTACTGAGACGCCGCCGCCGCCAATCCCATCTCGGGGATTACGGAGATCGCCTCCGGCACCCCGCCGGAGAGGGAATCATCTCCCGGAGGACTCTTCATCGCCATGATCGCCTCCGGAGTGATGAGTGAGTAGTTCACCCCTGGACTATGGGTCCATAGCAGTAGCTAGATGGTTGTCTTCTCCTCATTGTGCTTCATTGTTGGATCTTGTGAGCTGCCTAACATGATCAAGATCATCTATCTGTAATACTATATGTTGTGTTTGTCGAGATCCGATGGATAGAGAATACTATGTTATGTTAATTATCAATCTATTACCTATGTGTTGTTTATGATCTTGCATGCTCTCCGTTATTAGTAGAGGCTCTGGCCAAGTTTTTGCTCTTAACTCCAAGAGGGAGTATTTATGCTCGATAGTGGGTTCATGCCTCCATTAAATGCGGGACGAGTGACGGAAAGTTCTAAGGTTGTGGATGTCTTGTTGCCACTAGGGATAAAACATTGATGCTATGTCTAAGGATGTAGTTATTGATTACATTACGCACCATACTTAATGCAATTGTCCGTTGTTTTGCAACTTAATACTGGAAGGGGTTCGGATGATAACCCGAAGGTGGACTTTTAGGCATAGATGCATGCTCGGATAGCAGATCTATGTACTTTGTCGTAATGCCCAACTAAATCTCACTATATTTATCATATCATGTATGTGCATTGTTATGCCCTCTCTATTTGTCAATTGCCCGACTGTAATTTGTTCACCCAACATGCTTTTATCTTATGGGAGAGACACCTCTAGTGAACTGTGGACCCCGGTCCTATTCTTTACATCGCATACAATCTACTGCAATACTTGTTTTACTGTTTTCCGCAAACAATCATCTTCCACACAATACGGTTAATCCTTTGTTACAGCAAGCCGGTGAGATTGACAACCTCACTGTTTCGTTGGGGCAAAGTACTTTGATTGTGTTGTGCAGGTTCCACGTTGGCGCCGGAATCCCTGGTGTTGCGCCGCATTACATTCCGCCACCATCAACCTTCAACGTGCTTCTTGGCTCCTCCTGGTTCGATAAACCTTGGTTTCTTTCTGAGGGAAAACTTGCTACTGTCTGCATCACACCTTCCTCTTGGGGTTCCCAACGGACGTGTGTCAACTGCACGCATCACGCGCCCCCTGGCGGCAGCGAGGGAGGGGAGGGGGAGAGGGGGGAGGTGGCTACGGCGGGGTAGAGTTCCTTTTCGGCCGCCACGTGGGGGCGGCTCGGGAGGAGGACGGGAGGGTTAGGTCGGGTGTCTCGAAGCTCCTGAAGCGTTCACTCTACGGGACTAAAATCCTAACGTTGGCTCAATATAATTTGCCTACAAAATTATATGAAAATAATTGTCATGATTTGAACCCCGTTTTAATCATCATTTAGAGATACTTGTCTACTAATTCTTTATACATTTCAGGCTTAAAATATTTGATTTTGTTCACACATGAACATGCCGCTGTGTACCTTCGACGCCAAGCGCGATGTATCGCAGCAAGCGCCGAGGGAGGCTCGCTCGAAGCGCGATAAGCCAGATAGTCCGGCAGACGCTTTTGAGACCCGAAACCCCGCTCGCCCGGGAGGGACCCTGTAAGGGCATGTGGCGGCTATGGGCTGCCCTAGGTTGGCCTGACCACTCCTAGGACCTCGTGGATTCACTGCCCTCCAACTTGAAGAACGACGAAGAACGAGAAGAAAGATACAAAAAGGAAAAGATAAAAAGTAGATGAACACGAAAAAAATAGATGTGTTTGTTCGATTGGTGTTGGTTCAATCGGCCGTCACCCCTCATGTATATAAAGAGAGGCTAGACTTTCCTTGCAAGATAGAGGGTTATATTCACATCCAAAACCCTAAACTAGATCCAATTCGGATGGTTTGACCCGAACTTTCCATAACTGTTCGGTCAAAAACTGGTAGTACCTTGTGGGGCTATTTTGAGGCAGTAAACTACCTCAAATCAAAATCTCATACACAACAATGTTGTCCGCCTCGAGAAAAGCGGAAAACTTTCAAGTTCGTCCAGTTTGCATATGCACGCTTGAATGATTTCTTTACGCTCCCGACTAGACATTGGAATCTTCCATGTCAGATAAAGTATGTTCGTTCTAGAGGTTGCATATTATTTTGGACCACGATAACCCAAAATTCAAAGTTGCTTGTTTCGATGAGACGCACAACTTTCATTGCTATCACTTTTTTATTTGAGGTAATCTTAAAGGAGCTCTAGTGGAAGTCTTTATATATTGATCCTCGAGGTTATCTCTGACTGTTAGCATAGTCGGCTATCAAGCCGGATAATAACACGACTAGATATGGCGGGCATGGTGTCTCCTAAATGAGAAATAAAAACTCGCTAAGTGAATCTTTCCAATTACGTCTCACTCATTTTCATCTATCACTGTGAGATTATGTCCTTGATAAGCTATTGAGTGTCAACACATGCCCCCCTGTTTTCTGGCAGAGCTTGCATGCCAGAAAATAACTTTCTCTATCTTTACCTCAGGACGATGTCAACACTCCATTGGCCATTAATTCTCAGGGCGATAATTCTGTATCGCCCAGTTTTGTTCAGACTGGTTGCCACTTTGGTAGACTTTCTTTAAATAATTTCCTTTGAGAATAGCCACTTCACCTTAACGATTAATGGATATCACAAATGCCTTCATGTAAATATCCCATAGCAATTCTTGCCTAGTCTTCATCCAAGTGCTCAAGATTTTGCATGTAAACAACAATGAGCTTCCTCTTGTCTTCATGTTCACCTGCACTATATCTTTTATTAGTGGCCGAAGCGGTGGGATCCAATCCAGCCATATCTTTGTTGGCAAAACAAAGCATCAACTCTTGTACAATATGATATACACCATGAAAAACACGGTAGCCAGATGTTCGTTAAGCCAACTAATTTGCTCTTTAGTTTTCATGTCTAGATATATGAGCAATGATAAAGCAATTCAAGATAAGAATAGCTAGACATTTATCAAGATAAACAACAAATGGTTCTCGAAATATTGGAAAACCTTGGATTTTTGTTATACTACCAACAACGAATCACTAGAAGCCTCAATATGTGTAGCACCTATAGAAAAAAATAGTTCTAGCACAAATAGCAAAGCTTGATATCCTGCCTATGATAATCTATGGGGCACGAGGCTTCGAAAACATAACCATTATGAGATAAATAAAGAATACCAAAAAATTGGCTATTGCTTTCAAAAAATGAAGAATCAGCATACTACTATCTCCATGGTACTAGGCAGACAAAATCAATAATCATAATATGCTCATAATCAGTGCCCAATAATGAAATTTAGAACAATTTGGACTTTTATAGATTTAATGATTCCTAAAGCCAAATCACAAAAGCACAAGCATAATATTCAATGAATGCATACCTTGTCTCCGTTTCCAACAGGACTAAGGACAAGGTTACCAAACAACACCGTCCATGATTAGGTAATGCTCTCAGGGCGATAAGAGAAATATCAAACATATGTTGTCGGCCTCAAGAGGCATGTATAATTCATCCACCAAAGTATGTATAACCGAAATAAACCAAACAATAAATCTAATTCTGCACTTCAAATATTTCGGCCTCTCGGATTGGCAACAAAATTGCAACTAATCAAATGAATAACGATTTGGTAATACCCTTTGATGGTTGAAAGAATTATGATTCATCCATGGTTCAAAATAAGACCGTGTGCGGTCGTAAGTGGTCATACCCGGGGATATGCTTTATGGCATAGGCATAAATGGCATAGCTGAGTAATGTGGATGGCGTGTTGGCTGAAACTTCTTAAAATATGATGGAATATTTAGTGTTGATTTTCTACCAGTCTCGGTCTTTTCTTCTTTCATCCTTGCTGCTATCCTTGCAATAGGAACTTGCACATCCTCCTTTCTTTGAGGTCCTGCCTTAGGGACCCATTCCATGTTCTTGGTCTTCATCTTCACAGTACTAAGCCGTTTCAGTTTTCTCTACTGCCAACTTGTTAAGACGAGCGGATATCCCGGCTGTGATTTTGTTTTGCATAGTGGCGTTTCTTCCGTTGCCTTGTCCACTTTCAACTTTACTTGTTCAAATTTGGCACATTTATCTTCAACAATTGCTTCATCTCTTTTCTTGCAGTAGCCAAGATCAACGTGACTGGCTATTTATTATTTGAGATCGAATCTGAAGCATCACGCTTACGGTTATCCTTTTTCACTTGGTAAACTTGCTTGACCACCTCCTTCTTCTTTCTTGAGCTCCTAACCGATTCCTTTTTATTAAAACGGTATTTGACATGTGATTGTTGATCAAATGATGATCTTCTTGGAGCTATATAATTTGGTTAGATGATCCATAGTAAGACGGATAATGTGCCCTTGGGTCATACCTATCCCATGATGGATATGGATAACAATCAGCATAATGAGGGTATCCATGACATTGGCATTGGTGGCCCACAGGGAGGATACGACGCTGCTGCATTGAACTTCTCCCTTTGCCAATCTCGGTCTTTAGACTTTCGCCTTGGGGGTGATCTTGATGACTTTGCAATACTTGGCCGATAAGCATTTTTTTGCTTCACTCTCCTTCTTGTATTTCTCCAATAACCTTGAGAAAGTGATTTTAGTTATCTTACTCTTGTGCTTATCACGGCCTTTGTCCTGTTTCGTTTTGCATCCATTGATCATTGCATTTTTTTGTTGCCCTCCCCAGTGCTTGATGTCCTTGGTGTAGCTTCAATGAAACACTGATGACCCACAAGTATAGGGGGTGTATCGCAGTACTTTCGATAAATAAGAGTGTCGAACCCAACAAGGAGCAGAAGGTGTTGACAAGCAATTTCGATGAAGGATTCACTGTAAATGCTCACAGACAAGTATTCAGGGGGGTTTTAGTATAGCAGATGAATAAAGTACAAGTAAGTAAAATGCGAGAGTAATAATTGCAGCGAGTGGCCCAATCCTTTTTAGCACAAAGGACAAGCCGGTTTGTTTACTTATAATGACCAAACGTTCTTGAGGACACACGGGAATTTAGTCTAGTGCTTTCGCTTCATATAGCTGATTAATCTTCATTGTTTTGATAAGTTTTGTGTGGGTGAACCTATGCTAATGCACCGCCCTTCCTAGGACTAATACATACTTGTGATTATACCCCTTGCAAGCATCCGCAAATACAAGAAAGTAATTAAGATAAATCTAACCACAGACCTTAAACTGCGAGATCCTGCTATCCCTCCTGCATCGATATACCAACGGGGGTTTAGGTTTTCGTCACTCCGACAACCCAGCAATTAGCAAACGAATACAAGATGCATTCCCCTAGGCCCATAAATGGTGAAGTATCATGTAGTCGACGTTCACATGACACCACTAGAAGAATAACACCACAACTTAAATATCATAACATTGAATACTAACCAACATAATTCACTACTAACATTTAGACTTCACCCATGTCCTCAAGAACTAAACGAACTACTCACGAGACATCATATGGAACATGATCGGAGGTGATATGATGATGAATAACAATCTGAACATAAACCTTGGTTCAACGGTTTCACTCAATAGCATCAATAACAAGTAGAAATCAATACCGGGAGAGTTTCCCCTATCAAACAATCAAGATCCAACCCCAATTGTTACGAGCGGTGACGAGGTGCAGCGGTGGAGATGGCGGTGATGATGATGGAGATGATGGTGATGATGATGGAGATGATGTCCAGCTCGATGACGATGACGATGGCGTCGATTTCCCCCTCCGGGAGGGAATTTCCCCGGCGGATTTCAACCTGCCGGAGAGCTCTTTTCTCTCTGGTGTTTTCCGCCCCGCAGAGGCGGCTGTGACTCCTCGCGACTATCCTCTGGAGCTTAGGTTTTCGGGACGAAGATGTACGCGAAGGAGAGGAGGCCAGAGGGGGCTGTGGGCCCCCTCCTCACAAGGCGGCGCGGCCAGGCCTTAGCCCGCGCCGGCCTATGAGGTGGGCCCACGGCGGCCCTCCTCGGCTCCCCCTTCTGGCTCCCTTCGTCTTCTGGAATAATAGGATTTTTCATATAATTTCTGTCAATTGTTGATCTTCCAAAATATTGCATTCTGACGGCGCTTTTTCCAGCAGAATCCTGACTCCGGTGCGCGATCCTCCAATAATCATGACACATGCAAAATAGATGAAATAACATAAGTATCATCTCCAAATATGAAATATATCAATGAATAACAGCAAATTATGATATAAAATAGTGATGCAAAATGGACGTATCAAATTCCCCCAAGCTTAGACTTCGCTTGTCCCCAAGCGAAACTGAACTCGGTAAACAAGACCACATGTTTATGGAGTGAAGAGTCGATAAATAAAATACGGACAAGAAGCATCATATTAACTCACACAAGACATTATAGTAGACAACTTCCTCATATAATTCAACTTGAAACAAGTAGAAGGAAACACAAATAAAGGTGCATAGGAAATCATAATTGGTGATGGCAAACTTTGTTCTTGGTCAGAGAACAGTTAACAGATTATACTTATCTATTGAGCAGCACTCTCATATTAAGGCTTATAATAAACTTGCATACTCAATCATAGTAATCTTTTCATAATCATTGATAACTTTCAAAGCTATATTCATTCAGATAA
Organism: Lolium rigidum; assembly: GCF_022539505.1. Lineage (NCBI taxonomy): Eukaryota > Viridiplantae > Streptophyta > Magnoliopsida > Poales > Poaceae > Lolium > Lolium rigidum. The sequence continues at coordinate 179,580,073 of NC_061512.1, read as the reverse complement.
AACTGGTACTTAAACAAAGAAGAGTAAAAGGCATGATTAAGTAGATCACAATATAGATGGTTGGATCACAACAACTCAATTGCTTGCTTAAGATGGAGAGAAATAGGTTTACTGACTCAACATAGAATAAAAGACAGGCCCTTCGCAGAGGGAAGCAGGGATTAAATCATGTGCTAGAGCTTTTAAGTTTTGAAATCATACAGAAAGCATAAAAGTAAAGTTTTGAGAGGTGTTTGTTGTTGTCAACGAATGGTAGTGGGTACTCTAACCCCCTTGCCAAACAGACCTCCAAAGAGCGGCTCCCATGAAGGACGTTATCTCTACCAGCAAGGTAGATCATCCCCCTTCTCTTTTGTTTACACATGTACTTTAGTTTATTTAAGAGTGACACTCCTACCAACCTTTGCTTTCTCAAGCCATGGCTAACCGAATCCTCGGGTGCCTTCCAACATTTCACATACCATGGAGGAGTATCTATTGCAAAATTAAGTTGCTTACTGATGAATCAGGGCAAAACATGTGAAGAGAATTATTAATGAAAGTTGATTAATTGGGGCTGGGAACCCCGTTGCCAGCTCTTCTTGCAAAATTATAGGATAAGTGGATGAAGCCACTAGTCCATTAATGGAAGCTTCCTAACAAGACTGAAATATAAAAGGGATTTCTATTTTCGTGCCCCTGTTTCGTTAGTTGTACTCAGTTTTCCCCAGCTCGTTAGTTTTTCCTCAGTTTTCCCCTCCCTCTAGTTTGAAACCCCTCGAAGACGCGGGTTGCCGTCAGGTCAGAGGCCTTACCGTTACCGTGAGGTCGGTTCCTCGCTGACCGTCTCGTGCTTCGACGGGTGGATCCATCTACCGCCGACGCGTGGGCCGTTTTATTTCCTGATTGTATACGCGGTGCTGCCAATGACAAATGGGGCCGCTCTATGGGGCTGCCGCAGCCAATGACCGGTGGGTCGTCTATTTATTTATAGAAAATTATATATTGCCGCTCCGTGGGGCCTCCGCAGCCAATGACCGCTGTGGTCATCTATTTTATTTAGAGAATATAATATAGAGCCGCTCCGTAGGGGTCGCCTCAGCCCATGGCACGTGACTATTTTCGCAGCTTAATCTAAAGTGACTCTTATGCTAAACATTGTGCATCCCGACGTTGACCTAGCAGGTGGCGGCGAGCATAGCCGTTCGACCATGCCGATATCGGCATCGGCATCGGCATCGTTTGGAGGATGTGGTGCTCGAATAATAGTGGAAATGCGATATTATTTTTTACATGCATAATATATAGAAAATAGCTAGATCTCTAAATCGATGCATATGAAGCTACATATATATTCTTGGTCATAATCCCCTTAATTATCTAAAGGGGATGGATGCATGGCTTCACGTCGTCGTCGCTTTCATCGTCGAGTATCTTCGTCGTCCGAGTAGTAGTACCTCCTGCACATTGTTCCGTCGAACACCTTCACTGTGAGCACATCATCGCCTTCATATTTGAAGTGTACGAACCAGCCGAAATCCACACCGTGCGCGATGGTGAATTTCTCCCAGCCCTTGTCGAGGTACATCCGGCCTTGTCCGTCAAATAGGACCTCCACGGTCCAGAGACGAGGACCGCAGATCAGCTGCTCGCGAGATACACCTTAGCTGGCTCCTTGCCGTCAAGATAGTCCGCAAATTTTTTTGGGAGTTCCTGCAAAGAGATCGAGCGCCGATCGTTTGAAATTAGGGAACCCTTGAAAGTAAAGGTTTTTTAGAACATGCCCATAATTAATCACATGCATCATATATGTGGGAACGCGTACGTACCTTATTGACCAAAGGGTCTTCATAGACGACGATGAAGAACTCCTCTATGATCAATGGCAGTGTTGACGGTGGTGGTGGCAATGATGATGATCCACTTCCCCTTCCCCTTCCCCTTCCCCTTCCCCTTCCCCTTCCGGTCCGCGTCCGAGACGTGGAAGTCATGGCAATGGATAAAGTGTATGTGAACGAAGAAGAGAGAGGCAGAACCTATTGACACAAGGGATGGCCGTGTGGGTGTTTATAAGGGAGAGATGACCGTTGTAGGGGTTTACACAATAAAATAAGGAGGAGATGACCGTTGTGGGGGTTTATACACAATAAATTAAGGAGGAGACGACCGTTGTGGGGGTATAGTTTATCATTTTACCGTGAAAAGTAATGCCTAAAAGGAAAGTAATGGCTACAAGAAATCGGTGATGGTTTATCGTTTTTTGCGTGAAAAGTAATGGGTATAAGAAATGGGTGATGGTGTATCATTTTTTGCGTGAAAAGTAATGGCTACAACAAAATCGGTGATGGTTTCTCATTTTTTGCGTGGAAAGTAATGGCTACAAGAAATGGGTGATGGTGTATCATTTTTTGCGTGAAAAGTAATGGCTACAACAAAATCGGTGATGGTTTATAATTTTTTGCGTGGAAAGTAATGGCTACAAGAAATGGGTGATGGTGTATCATTTTTTGCGTGAAAAGTAATGGCTACAACAAAATCGGTGATGATTTATCGTTGTTTGCGTGAAAAGTAATGGGTACACGAAATGGGTGATGGTGTATCATTTTTGTGCGTGAAAAGTAATGGCTACAACAAATCGGTGATGGTTTATCGTTTTTGCGTGAAAAGTAATGGCTACAAGAAATGGGTGATGGTGTATCATTTTTTGCGTGAAAAGTAATGGCTACAACAAATCGGTGATGATTTATCGTTTTTTGCGTGAAAAGTAATGGGTACAAGAAATGGGTGATGGTGTATCATTTTTTTGCGTGAAAAGTAATGGCTACAACAAATCGGTGATGGTTTATCATTTTTTGCGTGAAAAGTAATGCCTAAAAAGAGTTTATAATTTAGCTCGTGAAAAATAATGCGAGAAAACCAAACTTTGCGTGAAGCTAACCGACGACGAGAGAGAGAGAGGGTGGTGGCCCCGACCGAGAGAGAGAGATAGGGGTTATCCTGCCCGTTAGATCATACGATCAACGGTCGTCGGGCACGATCCGCGTGACATGGGCTAGACCAATCGGGGCAATGTTGGGCGTGCGTGAGAGTTTGTGAAGGGAGAGGGCAAAGCTGAGTAGTATCAAGAAACCAAGGGCAAGTGAGTAGTAAACGGACTAAGGGATTCAAATATGAGATTTAAAAAATGGAAAATGCGTGTTTTGTACAATGAAACCCATCTTGGCCTACCTCAAACTATTTGCAATACAAATCTACATGAGTGTGAAAATTATGGTCTCATTCGGACAAAGTATGTTTTGGGGAAAGCTGTTTTGGGTAGGGCTTATTATGGAAAACCATGCACCTTCATAGCTACTAGGTGATTTGAGAAGTGGCAATTTGTGGTGAAACTTGATTTATCTAGGATTTATCTATGATTTGAGAAGTGGAAATTTGTGGTAAAGACTCCATGAGTAAGTGCCACTCTTTTTCGGAATTTTTTGCACATTAAATAACTCATTTAACTAGTTAATCCCATTTGTTGACTCTCTGTTGACCAGCCACTTGAGGGTAAAACTGAGTATATTGCACTAGCCGGTATTAGCACTCAAGGTGAAAACTGAGCATACAAAAAATGCTAGTATATGACTCGAGGGTATACCGAGTATATCTAAATTTCCGGGGTTAGACTCGAGGACGCGTGTTGCGGTGCAGAAGTGGAAGACGTGCCATTGTTGACGCGTGTCGCGGTGCAGACGTGGAAGACGTGCCATTGTTGACGCGGGTCGCATTTAGGACGCGTAAGCCCCTCTCTCCCTCCCTCTGCACACGGTACGTCTCATTATCGCTCACGCACGAAACCACCCCTCTCACGTCCCATCAACTTCTCCAAAAAACCCCAACCGCCGTACGAGCCCTCCCCTGCCGGCGATGGAGAAGAAGAATGCGCCGGCGGCCATCGCCCCCGAGCCCGTCGCCTCCGAGCCCGTCGCCTCCGAGCCCGTCGCCGCCGAGCCCGTCGCCGCCGAGCCCGTCGCCTCCGAGGGCGGCGCATCCGAGGGCGGCGCATCCAAGCGCGGCGCCTCCGTGAACTGGGCCGGTCTCACGGCTGACGGACCACTTCACAAGATTGGAGAATGCTTATTGGCGAAAGAGGAGTACGTGGACAGCTACTCTGCTATGAGGCAAGTCTGTATAAATTGGCGCTCAGGTTTACCTGATCCCGACGTGCACCTGCACGAATGGATCATGCTACACCACGCCCTTCCACGCGCCGCTGAGTTCACCTTCCTCCATCTCGGCACATCCCGCTACGTCACCATAGATCTATCTCGCGGTTCGTGCAAGGTTCAAATTCCTCGGCTTTTCCCGTGGCGTCACCATAGATCTTATTTTCAATCTTAGTGCTGAATGTTATCTTTTCAATATATTTTAGATTCTACTTCGTCGGCTTTTCCCGTGGCGTCATCGTGCTTGCCCGGAAGAACCCGCCGCACAAGATACGGCTTCGAACCCACTCACAAAGACATCAAACACTATGTTTGAGGCGCGGATGCTAGCTGTTTTTCCGGATTCGATCGCTGCAATCAACTCCCCGACTATGGTCTTCACTTGCGGACATTACTCGGAGGAACTTGGTTGGGTCGATGAGAGCACTCCAACTAAGGATATATATGAAGATTGGGGAGAAGGAAGATTTTCGATCAAGAACCATAGTATGCGTTGCATTACCCCGTTCAATGGTGAACTATATGCAATAGCTTCGGACAATTTTGAGTCCGGAAGAATAGTGTGCACCAATGTACGAAGCGAGCAGCGCGCGAACACCTGTCAAGATGGAGACACTAATTTCATTTCCAGAACTTGGACGTGACAAGTTCTACCTTGTGAAGTCGGATGGTGATCTGCTGCTTGTGTTGATGCACAACACGCCCGTGGTGTACCGTGTGGACACTCGAGCCGCTCTCTCCATCCGGTCGGTAACATTGGCTTTCATGCCTTGTTCGTGCATTGTATCCGGTGTATCTCCGTCGACACCGGAGTGTACCCGACTCTTCGACCTGGCTGCATCTACTACGCGGATTTGGGTTATATCGAGAGTACTCTCATGATACAAAGGCCTGGGATGAGTGGCCGGTACGTGTGGATAGAATAGGAAGCTACGGTATGAGTAATGAACACGAGGCCATACCGTTTGGAGGATGTATTGGCCGCACACTTGCAGACGGAAGGAGTTCAATGAATATTTCCTTGGGGAAATGCACGAATGGAGCGACGAAGAAATATATGAGGAGGAATGAAGAACAAATTCATTCATCCTAATCTTCTTGTTGTCCATACATTGCGTGCGTCTTGTATATTTTTCAGCTTAGTTTGTCGTGAACATTAACAACGTTATTGCTCGCTTTTGGCTGCTGTATGCAGTTTATGTATTATACTTAGTTTTGTGATTATGCTGTTGTGAATTTATCATATACTAGCTTCTAGATTTTCTACTAGATTTGCTGCCATATTGGGCAAAAAACGAGGGCCAAATGGCATAAATAACCCCAGAGATTTGCTACTAGATTTGCTGCCATATTGAAGAAAGACAGAAATAGAAGCTTCTCTAGATTTGATACTAATTTGGTGAAAAAGACAGAGAGAGAAATAGGGGAAAAGGTGCTCTTAAAAATGCCAATTTGGGCCGAGAGAGACAAAACCCAGCTCCTGCTCACGTGCAACCAAACGCTTCTCGTCCTGTCCCACGCGGTCCCTTTCTACCAGCCCCACGCGACGCAGCCCCACACGACCCGGCCCCACACGACGCGGCCCCACAGACGACGCGGCGCAACACGTCGGCCACGAACGTCCAAATAAACGGATTCCTTCCGTCCGAGCTCCTTCGCGGGTTTCGGACATAGGCTTGGGGAAAACCGAGGAAAAACTAAGGGGTCGGGGAAAACTGAGTACAACTAACGACCCGAGGGCACGAAAATAGAAATCCCA
>NC_061512.1:179555306-179574027 GCF_022539505.1 Lolium rigidum | reverse complement strand
AAGCCAAAATCACTACTCCCTCCTGCCTAAATATGTTGCATATAATATTTGGTTAAAGTCAAACTTGGTAAGTTTAATCCTTTATATTCATAAAAATATAAACATATACAACAAAATAATCATATTTTTAGACGGGAATTGTTTTTCATATACAACAGAATAAACATATACAACAAAATAAACATATACAACAGAATTGTTATGAAATATATTTTCATATTACATGCATTTGACATGGTAGATCTTTGTATTACTCCCTTCGTTCCTTTCTACAGTGCCTATTATTTTTTGGCACGGAAATTAGCGCGAGCCTTTTTTTGACATAAAACCCCTAGCGATATCACAGAGAAAATAGGAAAATAAAAAGAGATCTCGGAAATATCTTTCTTTCCTTAACTGACCGCCAGTCATTGCCTCTCTCCCGCTATTATTTCTCTCTGCCCCTCCTTCTTTTCCTCTTTCTCTCGCGCTCATAGGCAGATAAGATTCATCGGAAATTGAAAGTTTCATCCAAAAAAATCATCAATGGAGGGAATCCCAAGGGCGCCAATGAACCAAATAATTCAACTTCAAATTTTGGAGGACGGGGCTATAAATACTGCCCATCTCCATGGCCATCTCATCCCTCACCAATCCCTTCTTTCTTCCACTTGCGATCCGAATTGCCATCTCGCCGCAGCAAATGGCTACTCGCCGGTCGGGGTGGATCAACTGGGATGCCCTCCGCGAGGAGGCGGAGGAGGATGCTGCGGGTTTGAACTACCACTACGAGTTCGTCGTACTGAATCGAGGTTTTACTCATACTTTTATTCAATTGATTCGTTTTCTCAGTTTTTTCAATTGATCTCGATTATGTATCCCGCAGAGGAAGAAGATGAGGAAGTCATGGAGTCTTCTGATCAGCGCCGTGGCGGTAGGCTCGGCCTGTCCGGAGGTGTACGATCTAGGCGCGACCATGTCCACGTTGGGGAAGATGGTGGTCACCATGTCGCAGGAGAGGCAAGTCATGTGAATTGCCAGGTTAGGCTTATCAATTCCCGCCATGGACTTGCCCACCGAGTGCAGTCGATTGTCAACCGCACCATGGTCGGTGTTCCTGGCGAAGGCAGCAGCAGCCATGAGCGAGCTCGCCTCGGACTAACTGGGCGCAGCCGTGTGCGTGCACCTGTGACAAAGTGGCCTCCTCAACATGTTCCTAATCAAGGTAATCTGCTACTCGAGATGATGCTTATTTGTTCAAATCATGGCTATACTTAAATTTTTGCATGTGCTGTTGTTTGTACAGATGCTTGTTTGTACAGATTTTCAAGAACATCCGAAAGTGTACTAGAGTAGATGCTTGTTTGTACAGATTTTTAAGAACATCCGAATGTGTACCTCTACAATACAATGGCAAGAATTGCTACATGCAAATTCCATGGACTAGATTGTTACATGCAAATCTGATCATGTGTATAGCATGTGTTCATGAGTAGGAGTAGTAATCCAGCAGTAGGAGTTGTACTGTGACCACATCTATGTGCCATGTGTTCATTTTTCTAGTGTTAACTTGTTACTACTTGTAATATGATCATGTCTATAAAACGTGTGTTCAATGAAGGTGGTGCATCCAGCGACACCGAAGAGCATGTAGAGGATGAACCTGAGGCGCAAATGAGGAAGCGATGGACAACGGTAATCATGCTTCGGACCAACACGTTGCATGCTATTTGCACTGCGCAAGTCTCCTTGTTTAAGTTTGTTCACTTTATGCTGCAGGTGCCAATGGTACGTTGAAGAGGAAAAGAAATTGGTACAAACTCCATCAGAAGCACGCACTACTAGGAAAACGTCTATAGATGAAAAACATGTTGCTGGCGCACTAACTTTTCCGTGCGCCGGGGGAAACTACCGCCGGCGCGCCCTTATCCCGCCGCGCCAGCGAAGAAGTCCTACAGCCGGCGCACCAGGCCACAGGGTGCGCCGGGGGTAAGGGTGAACCAGGTCGGGACAAATCTGAAAATCAGGCACCCCTTACCGCCGGCGCACCACCATGTTGGTGCGCCGGTGATAAGTTGCTTACCACCGGCGCTGCAACATGATGGTGCGTCGGCGGTAAGGGTGCCCTGATTTTTCCTCCCTACCCCCCCCCCCGGTGGACCGCCTTTTCAGTTTTGAAAAATATTAAAGAAAATGATAGAAAATTCAAAAAATAAAATCCCATGTATTATCTAATCTAGTTTTAAAGAAAATTTTAAAAAAAAATTGATATATTATGTAAAATGGCGTCATCTTTCGGTAAAACGGGATTTCTGGTTGCATACGACCTCCGATGAAAAACTTTTTTATATCAAAATCTATCTACGCGAAATTTCCTATCCGAATTCAACGACCGACAAAAAATTGATTCGGCAAATGGAAAACAGAAACAAGACTTTTTTTAGTTTAAGATTTGGGTGAAAAAATAATAATATTATCCCCGGTGCACCACCTTAATAGGTGCACCGGCAGTAACCTATTGTATATATATACTCCACAACTGCCCGTGCTCCTCACTTTCACATTTTCCTTCTCTTTTCCTCCTCCTCCTCCTCCTCCTCCTCCTCTACTACACCGAGCTGATGTGGCGAGCTGCCGCGGCGAGCTACTCCGGCGACCTATACTCATCCTCCTCCTGTACCGACGGTCACGACGTCCTCCGGCCTGCTCCACCACCTCCGGCCTCCTCCAACACCTCCGGCCTCCTCCAACACCGGCGGCCTCCTCCATCAACTCCGGCATCCTCCACCTACTCCGGACTCCTCCACCTCCGGCCTACTCCCCCTCCTCCTACACCGACGTGATGACCTCGGGAGCTTCCACCATCCTCCTGCACCTCCTGGACCTCCTACACCGGCGCAGAGATGACAACCGATGTTGATCTAGATCTAGATTTGATTTTTTTTTTGTTTTCTTGTATAACTTACCGCCGGCGAACTAGACATGTGCGCCGGGGATAACGTGAGTTACCACCGGCGCACCAACTGGTGCGCCGGCAATAAGCGATTACCACCGGCATGTTCCCAACGGCGGGCTCTAGTGCGCCGGCAATAGGCCTTTTTGGTGCGCCGGCAATAAGCATTTTCCTAGTATTGACGTAATGCTTCTAGAGAGGACCTCTGCTAGGGTGTTAAGTCGAGGGGTTGATACGTCTCAAACGTATCTATAATTTCTTATGTTCCATGCTTGTTTTATGACAATACCTACATGTTTTGTTCACACTTTGTGATGATTTTATGCGTTTTCCGGAACTAACCTATTGACGAGATGCCGAAGTGCCAGTTCCTGTTTTCTGCTGTTTTTGGTTTCAGAAATCCTAGTAAGGAAATATTCTCGGAATCGGACGAAATCAACGCCCAGCATCTTAGAATTCCACGAAGCTTCCAGAACACCCGAGAGCCACCAGAGGAGAGCCACAGGGGGCCCACACAAGGGGCTGGCGCGGCCCAAGGGGGGGCGCGCCCCCCTATTGTGTGGCGGCTCCGTAACCCTTCCGACTCCGCCTCTTCGCCTATTTAAGCCTCCCTGACCTAAAACCTCGATACGGAAAAGCCACGGTACGAGAAACTTTCCAGAGCCGCCGCCATCGCGAAGCCAAGATCTGGGGGACAGGAGTCTCTGTTCCGGCACGCCGCCGGGACGAGGAAGTGCCCCCGGAAGGCATCTCCATCGACACCACCGCCATCTTCATCGCCGCTCGTCGTCTCCCATGAGGAGGGAGTAGTTCTCCCCCGAGGCTAAGGGCTGTACCGGTAGCTATGTGGTTAATCTCTCTCCCATGTACTTCAATACAATGATCTCATGGGCTGCCTTACATGATTGAGATCCATATGATGAGCTTGTAATCTAGACGTCGTTATGCTATTCAAGTGGATTTTACTTATGTGATCTCCGGAGACTCCTTGTCCCACGTGTGTAAAGGTGACAGTGTGTGCACCGTGTGGGTCTCTTAGGCTATATTTCACAGAATACTTATTCACCGAGTTATGATTTGAGTTGGATGTCTCTATGAAATTGTGGTGTGTTAGTACCTCCTATGAATGCTCACAAGGACGGCGTGTGGTGTTTATTAGTACTTGGGAATACATCTTTAAGGTTTGCCTACATGATGAATTAGTGTTCGTTATCTTGCCAAAGAGTAATTCGTAATAACATAGTGAAGTGCTTATTTATATTCAATTATGATTGCAATGTTGAGAGTGTCCACTAGTGAAAGTATGATCCCTAGGCCTTGTTTCCAAATACCGCAATCATCGCTTATTTACTTGTTTTACCGCATCTTTACTTCCTCGCAATATTACTACCATCAATCGCACGCCGGCAAGCTATTTTCTGGCGCCGTTACTACTGCTCATATTCATTCATACTACTTGTATTTCACTATCTCTTCGCCGAACTAGTGCACCTATACATCTGACAAGTGTATTAGGTGTGTTGGGAACACAAGAGACTTCTTGTATCGTGATTACAGGGTTGCTTGAGAGGGATATCTTTGACCTCTTCCTCCCTGAGTTCGATAAACCTTGGGTGATCCACTTAAGGGAAAACTTGCAGCTGTTCTACAAACCTCTGCTCTTGGAGGCCCAACACTGTCTACAGGAAAAGGAGTGTGCGTAGACATCAGGGGTGTCTGAGGAGGTGTCTGTACTAACGAAGATCCTTGTACGCACATTGGTAAATTGGTGGACAAAATATAAAACACTTGGACTAGATGGAATTGAAAGCAAACGTGGAAATTCGGGATGGAAGAGATTACCTTTTGATCCAGAGGCTACCAAACTGGTGGATTTGAGTAAAATAACCACCCTTCAATATTTAGCAATTGAACTAAATATGTCGAAGACTACATTATGGCGACGTTTGAACGAGGACTTGTTTAGGCGTCACATTAATGCCATCAAGTCGACGCTGACGAATGCTAACAAGGTAGCTCGTGTAAGATTTTGTTTGTCCATACTTTAAAATATTATAGACTTTGAGGACTCAAATTTTAAACAAATGTATAATGTCATACACATTGATGAGAAATGATTTTACCGCCCATGCGGTATCCATAATTATTACTTGGCCCTTGGCGAGGAGGACCTCTAGACGGTTTATTTATGGGACGTAAGCAGTGTTCCACACCGCACACATTGGCCCATCTATATGATGGAGTCCTAAAGCCTGACCAAAACTAGTGTTAGCGAAGAAGAAGGATGAGACATGGAGATGTGCACTGAGACTAGGATAGATGAGTGACAGTACATAAAAGAAGAAACATCCTTGTTGTGGGTATACTTCATGGGTATGTCAGTGACTCAGCAAGCCCGAGTGACCAACATAGGGTGGTGGTGGCTCATGGCCCACCGGGCGGTCCAGTTGATGTTGATTGAAGATGGAAGAAGTCTAACCCAAGAGGAAGGAGCTGGATCCCAACCGACCTATGCCAGGAGTCGGAACCGTGGAGGCCCATGAAGTGTCCGGATCCATGATGACAAATTAGGAAGTAGGTGGATCCTTGAGGTGCACAGGAATGTAATGTTTCGTAGTTAAGCAACTTGTATTCAGGGTAGGACTCTCCATAGAAACCCTAGATCCCGAAGCCTTTATAAGCCGGATCCTGGAAGCCCTATAGGCACAACCACAACTCATTGTAACAACGCGAAAGCGCCCACATAATTACAGACAAGCAGCAGTAGGCCCTACCTCCGTGCAGCGTGATCCGAAGTTGGGTAAATTGCGTACCACCGTCCCGATTGCTCTCTGCCCTTTGGCCCCTTCTTCTTTCCCCCTCCGTGAGGATCCCTCCTCCGGGGTATTGTCGAGTAGGCAACGACAACCCCATTCCGTCACATAGATGTCCTATTGAATGAGTGGTGCTTAATGCTGCAGCAAGATTGACTTGAGATCTAGCTATCATCATATCAGGACGAGAGAGGAAAACATCCAGAACTCCAAAAGAAGGCATGCCTTTGCGAAGGTTCGTTTGCGGACGGGATTGCTGCCGTGTAGTGTTTGCCAAGTGCAAACACTCGGCAAGGGCTTTGCCGAGTTAAGGGCAGCCTTTGCCGAGTCTATTGCACTCAGCAAAAAAAAAGGATCTCCGGTAGTGAATGTGCAACACATAAGTAAGGCACTTGTTTATTTTGCTATAACTCAGGCCGGTGGTTGGCTTTGTTAGCTCATAGCAGGTCTTATTTCAAGCCTTCCGTCTTGTTTGCTTCATTTAAATATGTTAGGCACTTGTGTATTTTGCTCGTGTAAATCAGGTGGTATTTCTCAAAGAGAAGGTGAAGAAATAAAAGGTCTAGGATGTCTAGATAACCCAGCCACAAACTCAGCTTTCATGCATCGAGCTGCTGAATCACACATACTCGCTTTTATCCTCTCTACAAAAGAAACTTGTCGATGACACAGCCACACAGGCTAACAATTAATAATGCTAGTAGCAAAAAACCAGCCAATGAAGCTTGCCAACAAGTTGGGAATCGTAATAAATTCGGGCGAACGACGTGGCGACAGGCCCCCGACCGAGCACCAGCAACGGAACAAGGACGCAGCAATCAGGCGCGAACACGAGCGGCCCAGGCCCAGGGCCCAGGGCCCAGGCCCAGGGGAATAACAATCAGTGCGCGCGCGGGCGGGCTGACGTGGATCCGACCGATCATGGGACCCCATCCGACGGCCCAGATCGTCTCCCCCGCTCTTTTATCTCCCTCCACACCCTCTCGCAGACCCCCACTCTCTCCTCCGCTTCTCCTCTCCACACGCTCACGCTCAAGCTCAGGCGCTGCTGCACTTCCATGGCCGCCGCCTCCTCCCCGTCTCCACTTCCCTCATCGCGCCTTTTGCGGACTTTACGGGTGTGCGTGTGCTAGAGTGTGCCGTGTGCAGTAGAGGCGTCTTGATTTCTTGGTGAAGCGAGGAGTGGTGATCAGGGGATTCATCGGACGTAGCGCGCGGTGCATGGCCTGCAACAACCCGATGAGGCGGACGACGAGCCTGACGGAGTTTGCGCCGCCGTCCGTGCTGGCGGTGGTGCTGGAGGACGAGGACGAGGACGAGCAGGTCGAGGCGACGGTGGACCAGGCCGACGGGGGCCAGGACTGGCTCGCGGCGTTCGGGGGCGGCGACGGCGGCAGCAGCGGCGCGGCGGTTGGACCACCCAGCCGGGACTGGATCGCGGCGTACCGCGCGCGCGCGGCCCCGGCGCGGGCGGGGCTCCGCCGGAACTCCGCCGACTACTCCAAGGTCGAGACCGCCGCCTTCCTCCGGCACTGCGGCCTCTGCCGCCGCCTCCTCGGCCCCGGCCGCGACACCTTCATGTACAAGTAAGTTCAACCTCTGATCCTGCACGCACGTGAACGTGCGGTGCATCCATGGCGCGCAAGTAGACCAGCCACAGTAGGTAGGAGTACTCATTATCCTAATCTGTTCGTCGTACGATCTGCAGGGGCGAGGCGGCGTTCTGCAGCCTGGAGTGCCGGCAGCAGCACATCACGCACGAGGAGTGGAAGGACAAGTGCACGACCAGATCTTCGGCGGCGCCGCCGGCCAGCCGCGGAGGCCGCTCCAGCAAGACCGACAACGGCGGCACGGTGGCGGCGGCGTGACCATTGACGACGAGAAGGTGCAGCGCGCGGCGGCGTAACACCGATCATCACGCATCATCGATCTCTACCCTATATAGCGCACTCTCTCAGAGCTCCTACGCATGTTTACTCGTACGTTCGTGCGGCTGAAATGTAACTAGCAGTGGTACTGATCGATCACCACTTCATAGCTTTTTCTTAATTGTACTTGGAGCTCGAATCCGTTTCAGAGATTATTCGTTCCTGTAGTACCTACTGAGTACACTCCGCTACTGATCGATTATATTGGTTAAATCAGATGCTTCACCTCACAATCTTATGTTGCCCGGTCCCGGTGTAAGTCTAAATTCTTGGTGATGTGTCTAGATGCAATCACTGCTGTTTTACGTGTTCATGAGGTAATCGCCCAGCGGCTCGAGAGTTAAAAAACCATTGAACCAGTCTGGTGATTATTAATCCGCCAGTCCCGTGAGGTGCAAGTCTAGCAGTCTCGCTCACATGATACCGATGTGGGCTAAGCACTTGCTACATGACAATGATAAAACAAAATTCAAGTCAAAACTCTTATCAATTGCTCGACGGCGCAAGTAGAACCCAACAACTTCATCAACACAACTAACTCACTTTTCAGTAAATAGCAATTCCTTCGTTCTAAAGAAGAATCTTAACTTTTCTGGATTTATATATATCTACACACGCTAAAACCCATATAGATATATGCAAATTTAAACAAAGTTCGGACATTCTTTTTTACGAGACAGAGAGGTACAAAACAGACTCCCGAGCCGCTCACGCGAGAGCGGCCCTCTACAACCATGCCAGCCGCTCGATCCAGATCCTACCCAACCGGCCGCTGCAACCGCCGGCATCGGCGGTGGCGGCCATGCCATGACTGTCGAAGACGGAGGGTGGGGATGGCGCAAACCGTCGGGCTCCCTTTGCGCGAGGGGTTCTTTTTTCGGCGGTGCAGGTGGAGTCAAGGCGGCAGGGCGGCGACGCTCGCCGGCGCGCGGCAGGGAGGCGTGGGGAGACAGAGAAGCTGCGCGTGCGGTTTCACCCCAGCGGCGGCACGAGTCCTGAGAGGCTTCTACTTCTAGGGTTCGTTCCTGCCTCCTGGGCCAATGTCTTGTGGGCCCGATCTGGAAAAAAACCGGCCTTTGGTTTGATCTGGTCTAGAATAGTTCGACCCGTTCCATCTGTTCGCCGGAAACCGGCCGGCGGTGAGGAGGCTGCTGTTCCGACCGAATAAAGGTGGTTTACCTAGGGTTCCTCTTCTGCGAGGATTGTGACCTTCCTGAGGCCGGTCCTTCTTCACCTGGCCGGAGTGGGGAGTTTCGGAAGGCTCCACCGGCGGATGTAATAGTGCACCTTATTCATGGAGTTTGATGAATTGCGTAGTATTCGGTCGTGCACACCCATGCTTTTATTTCGAACATTTGGTTCTAGAGGGAGCAGTGTGACGCTTTGTTTCTTTCTTGTCATCAGGTGACATTTGGTCTACGGTAAGTCAGATGCGGAGAATATCATGAAGGCCGGATTAGAGAACTAGCAATGGAGGTTCGAGTCTCTGCTATGTTGAGGGACTTGCTTGGTGTTCTATGTTGAGGGCAGCACATGTGAAGTTCAGAGTCTTACCTTTCAGGATGAAAATCTAAATTCTATCCTTAATTGGTTGTGCCTGACAATGGTCTTGTTGAAGGCATTGTTTTGAAAGCGGAGACTATCGTTAGGGTGAAAACCTAAAATCTTTTGATCGGATGACGACATAGTTCCCTTATTGGAGGTGTCTCTTTTGGAGAGCCTGGAGTTAAGATGTTGTCTTGGTGGTGGATGTATTGTTTCTGCTAGGTCTGAAATACTGTCACGAGACTTTTTTATTCTTAGTTTACCTTTTCTTTTTTATCTGTGTACGTCTGTACCGCCATTAGGGTATTACGTTGTTGGAGTGGCTGGATGGAATTAGTATCTCTCGATATTAATATATTCACTTTATTAAAAAAAATATTTTTACGAGAAAAGGAGTACTACTATTTGCCAGTTGTGTGTGTGAGCTTGAGTAACTGGAGTCATCATCTGCCGCCCCACCCACATGCTCCGACGAGGTATCCCCGGGCTGAATTTGGGTTGGGGTAGTCCTCCCAAGCTGAATTCTAGGTTTTTGTTTTGCATGTTCATCCATTTTTCACTTCCAATCGCATAGAATCGCATGAACATGGTTTTCGAATTTCTTGG
Source organism: Lolium rigidum (assembly GCF_022539505.1). Taxonomy (NCBI): domain Eukaryota; kingdom Viridiplantae; phylum Streptophyta; class Magnoliopsida; order Poales; family Poaceae; genus Lolium; species Lolium rigidum. The sequence continues at coordinate 179,564,203 of NC_061512.1, read as the reverse complement.
TGTATGGGTTTTGATCTCGGCCGACCGATTGAGCTTGTACTTGCGTTTTCAGTAAATAGTACTTGCGTTTTCACCAAATTTAGCGTATATGCTAGAGTTGCTCTTATTCTAACTTCAAGAAGTAGTCATCTCCTCACAATCCAGCGAGGGGACGAAACCCTAGATTTTGGCCATTCTGGATCGCCTCTCATGCTAAACCTGGAATTCAAAACAATGCTTTGATAAGTGCATCGTATTCTTTGAGACTGATAAGTGCATCATATCACACTCGTAGTCTGGTGCAGTCGATCCCCGGAATTTCCAACCACCGACCAGTATGTGAGGGCCACCGACCAGTATGGTAAATTAACCTGCTTCTGTAAATCGTCGAAACATCTCCGGGCTTAGCTGCAGCAGCTGGTATGTACGTTCTTCTTAACATGCTTAACTTGGATTTTTTATTTCAAAGATCCAGCTCAAAGTTCTGAACTTGGAATCGAAACAATGGTTTGATAAGTGCATCGCATTCTTTCGAAACCAATAAGTGCGTCGTATCACACTGGTAGTGGACACTTTTCTCAGAAAACGCCCTCGCGTCGTCCCCTCCAGGCGACGCAGGGGGCGAACCCTAGCCTCCCCAGCGCCGCCACCCCCCTCCCCTCCCTCCCCGCCTCGTCGCCCCTGGAGGCCGCCGCCGGCAAAGGCCGTGCTGCGCCTGTGATGGGTGCGGCGGGGATCTGGTCTCGTGGCCCTCCTCGCTGCAGGATGGAGGTCAGCGCAGCGCGGGGGCCCCTCGCCGCTCCTCCACGTCGTCTCCGGTGACCCAGGCCTGCTGCGGGCTCCCGGTGCAGCTCCGGCGCCGCCCCGTCGTGGTGACGGGCCCTGGCATCGTCTCTGGCCGGAATCGACCGTAACCGCCGACCCCTGCAGATCTGGCGCCATCCTCCCGTCGTGGTGGTGGGTTTCGGGCCTGGATTTGCTCGGGATAAGCCTCTGGCTCAGGCTGCTGGTCCCGGCGTTGGTGGAGTCAGGCTGGCGGCACGGTTGGGTCCGTGTCGCCTCAGGCACAGTTGGGGCTGTGTCTTGGCTGCCGGGGCAGGGGCTCCGGGCAGTCGTGTGACGCCGCTCCAGGGGTGGGTGGCGCTTGCTGATGCTTGCTGGTTGCAGCCGCGGTCGCGCGCGGGTGATGTGGTGGTGGCGGTGTTAGCATCCGGCTCTTGTCGCCGCCTCGCCATATGCTTGGCGGGGCGCTGTGCTTCGCCATGGACGGCAGGGGCTGCTCCGAGGCGGCATGGACGGGCTGTACATGTGATGTCTACGGGAGCTTCTATTCTTGTAGACAGTGTTGGGCCTCCAAGAGCAGAGGTTTGTAGAACAGCAGCAAGTTTCCCTTAAGTGGATCACCCAAGGTTTATCGAACTCAGGGAGGAAGAGGTCAAAGATATCCCTCTCATGCAACCCTGCAACCACAAAGCAAGAAGTCTCTTGTGTCCCCAACACACCTAATAGGTGCACTAGTTCGGTGAAGAGATAGTGAAATACATGTGGTATGAATGAATATGAGCAGTAGTAACGGCGCCAGAAAATAGCTTGTCAGGCGTGTAGTTGATGGTGGTAATATGGTAGCAGTAGTAACGCAAAGAAACAAGTAAACAAGCAGCGATAGCAGATATTTAGGAACAAGGCCTAGGGATTACACTTTCACTAGTGGACACTCTCAACATTGATCACATAACAGAATAGATAAATGCATACTCTACACTCTCTTGTTGGATGATGAACACATTGCGTAGGATTACACGAACCCTCAATGCCGGAGTTAACAAGCTCCACAATTCAATGTTCATATTTAAATAACCTTAGAGTGCAAGAAAGATCAACACGACTAAACCAAGTACTAACACAAGCATGCACACTCGTCACCTTCACGCTATGTAGGAGGAAAAGATCACATCAATACTATCATAATGATAATTAACTCCACAATCTACAAGAGATCATGATCATAGCATATGCCAAGTACTAACACGGATGCACACACTCGTCACCATTACACCGTGCAGGAGGAATAAACTACTTTAATAACATCACTAGAGTAGCACATAGATAAATTGTGATACAAAACACATTGCAATCATAAAGAGATATAAATAAGCACTTCACTACGCCATTCATAACGGTGAGTAAGTATTCTAGTGAAATATAGCCTAAGAGACCCACACGGTGCACACACTCGTCACCTTTACACACGTGGGACAAGGAGTCTCCGGAGATCACATAAGTAAAACTCTCTTGACTAGCATAGTGACATCTAGATTACAAGCATCATCATATGAATCTCAATCATGTAAGGCAGCTCATGAGATTATTGTATTGAAGTACATAGGAGAGAGATGAACCACATAGCTACCGGTACAGCCCCGAGCCTCGATGGAGAACTACTCCCTCCTCATGGGAGACAGCAGCGTTGATGGAGATGGCGGTGGTGTCGATGGAGGAGCCTTCCGGGGGCACTTCCCCGCTCCGGCAGGTGCCGGAACGGAGACTCCTGTCCCCCGGATCTTGGCTTCGCGATGGCGGCGGCTCCGGAAGGTTTTCCGTATCGTGGTTCTTCGCATCGGGGTTTTCGCGACGGAGGCTTTAAATAGGCGGAAGGGCAGCCTCGGAGGGGGCTCGGGGGGCCCACACCATAGGGCGTCGCGGCCCCCCTCCGGCCGCGCCGTGGTGTGGTGTGGGGCCCCCGGGGCTTCCTCCGGCGGCTCTCGGGTGTTCTGGATGGTTCCGGGAAAAATAGGAACCCGGGTCTTGATTTCGTCCGATTTCGAGAATATTTCGTTACTAGGATTTCTGAAACCAAAAACAGCAGTAAAACAGCAATTGGCTCTTCGGCATCTTGTTAATAGGTTAGTTCCGGAAAATGCACGAATATGACATAAAGTGTGCATAAAACATGTAGATAACATCAATAATGTGGCATGGAACACAAGAAATTATCGATACGTCGGAGACGTATCGCATCCCCAAGCTTAGTTCTCGCTCGTCCCGAGCGAGGTAAAACGATAACAAAGATAATTTCTGGAGTGACATGCCATCATAAACTTGATCATATTGTAAACATATGTAATGAATGCAGCGATCAAAACAATGGTAATGACATGAGTAAACAACTGAATCATAAAGCAATGACTTTTCATGAATAATAGTTCAAGACAAGCATCAATAAGTCTTGCATAAGAGTTAACTCATAAAGCAATAAATCATAGTAAAGGCATTGAAGCAACACAATGGAAGATTAAGTTTCAGCGGTTGCTTTCAACTTGTAACATGTATGTCTCAATGATAATTGTCAACATAGAGTAATATAACAAATGCAATATGCAAGTATGTAGGAATCAATGCACAGTTCACACAAGTGTTTGCTTCTTGGGGTGGAGAGAGATAGGTGAACTGACTCAACATAAAAGTAAAAAGAATGGTCCTTCAAAGAGGAAAGCATCGATTGCTATATTTGTGCTAGAGCTTTTATTTTGAAAACATGAAACAATTTTGTCAACGGTAGTAATAAAGCATATGAGTTATGAAAATTATATCTTACAAGTTGCAAGCCTCATGCATAGTATACTAATAGTGCCCGCACCTTGTCCTAATTAGCTTGGACTACCGGATCATCGCAATACACATGTTTTAACCAAGTGTCACAATGGGGTACCTCCATGCCGCCTCGTACAAAGGTCTAAGAAGAAAGCTCGCATTTTGGATTTCTCGCTTTTGATTATTCTCAACTTAGACATCCATACCGGGACAACATGGACAACATATAATGGACTCCTCTTTAATGCATAAGCATGTGGCAACAATTATTATTCTCATATGAGATTGAGGATATATGTCCAAAACTGAAACTTCCACCATGAATCATGGCTTTAGTTAGCGGCCCAATGTTCTTCTCTAACAATATGCATGCTCCAACCATTAAGGTGGTAGATCTCTCTTACTTCGGACAAGACGGACATGCATAGCAACTCACATGATATTCAACAAAGAGTAGTTGATGGCGTCCCCGAAACATGGTTATCGCACAACAAGCAACTTAATAAGAGATAAAGTGCATAAGTACATATTCAATACCACAATAGTTTTTAAGCTATTTGTCCCATGAGCTATATATTGCAAAGGCGAATGATGGAAATTTTAAAGGTAGCACTCAAGCAATTTACTTTGGAATGGCGGAGAAATACCATGTAGTAGGTAGGTATGGTGGACACAAATGGCATATTGGTTGGCTCAAGGATTTTGGATGCATGAGAAGTATTCCCTCTCGATACAAGGTTTAGGCTAGCAAGGTTATTTGAAACAAACACAAGGATGAACGGTGCAGCAAAACTCACATAAAAGACATATTGTAAATATTATAAGACTCTAAACCGTCTTCCTTGTTGTTCAAAACTCAATACTAGATATTATCTAGACTCTAGAGAAACCAAATATGCAAACCAAATTAGCAAGCTCTAAGTGTTTCTTCATTAATGGGTGCAAAGTATATGATGCAAGAGCTTAAACATGAGCACAACAATTGCCAAGTATCAAATTATCCAAGACATTTTAGAATTACTACATGTAGCATTTTCCAATTCCAACCATATAACAATTTAACGAAGAAGAAACTTCGCAATGAATACTATGAGTAAAGCCTAAGGACATACTTGTCCATATGCTACAGCGGAGCGTGTCTCTCTCCCATACAGTGAATGCTAGGATCCATTTTATTCAAACAAAACAAAAAACAAAAACAAACCGACGCTCCAAGCAAAGTACATAAGATGTGACGGAATAAAAATATAGTTTCGGGGAGGAACCTGATAATGTTGTCGATGAAGAAGGGGATGCCTTGGGCATCCCCAAGCTTAGACGCTTGAGTCTTCTTAAAATATGCAGGGGTGAACCACCGGGGCATCCCCAAGCTTAGAGCTTTCACTCTCCTTGATCATATTGTATCATACTCCTCTCTTGATCCTTGAAAACTTCCTCCACACCAAACTCGAAACAACTCATTAGAGGGTTAGTGCACAATAAAAATTAACATGTTCAGAGGTGACACAATCATTCTTAACACTTCTGGACATTGCATAAAGCTACTGGACATTAATGGATCAAAGAATTTCATCCAACATAGCAAAAGAGGCAATGCGAAATAAAAGGCAGAATCTGTCAAAACAGAACAGTCCGTAAAGATAGATTTTATTAGGCCACCAGACTTGCTCAAATGAAAATGCTCAAATTGAATGAAAGTTGCGTACATATCTGAGGATCATGCACGTAAATTGGCTTAATTTTCTGAGCTACCTACAGGGAGGTAGACCCAGATTCGTGACAGCAAAGAAATCTGGAACTGCGCAGTAATCCAAATCTAGTATCAACCTTTATATCAACGACTTTACTTGGCACAACAAAACACAAAACTAAGATAAGGAGAGGTTGCTACAGTAGTAAACAACTTCCAAGACACAAATATAAAATAAAGTACTGTAGCAAAATAACACATGGGTTATCTCCCAAGAAGTTCTTTCTTTATAGCCGTTAAGATGGGCTCAGCAGTTTTAATGATGCACTCGCAAGAAATAGTATTTGAAGCAAAAGAGAGCATCAAGAGGCGAATTCAAAACAAATTTAAGTATAACATGCTTCCTATGCATAGGAATATTGTAAATAAACAAGTTCAAGAAGCATAATGCAACAAGCATAGAAAAACTAGACAAGCTCAACTTCAAAATTTTAAGCATATAGAGAGGTGTTTTAATAACATGAAAATTTTTACCACCATATTTTCCTCTCTCATAATAACTTTCAGTAGTGTCATGAGAAAACTGAACAATATAACCATCACATAAAGCATTCTTATCATGAGTCTCATGCATAAAATTATTACTCTCCACATAAGCATAATCAATTTTATTAGTAATAGCGGGAGCAAATTCAACAAAGTAGCTATCATTATTATTCTCATCAAGTGTAGGAGGCATAGTATAATCACAATAAAATTTACTCTCCATAGTAGGTTGTACCAAAAGACCACTATTATAATCATCATAAATAGGAGGCAAAGTATCATCAAAGAAAATTTTCTCCTCAATGCTTGGGGGACTAAAAAGATCATGAAAACCAGCTTCCCCAAGCTTAGAACTTTCTACATTATTATCAACAATGGTGTTCAAAGCGTTCATACTAATATTACTACCAAGCATGCAAATAAGATTCCATAGGTTTTTTAATTTTCGCATCAAACAATCCATGTTTTAAATCAGGAAATAGAATAAGAAGCTCATTGTTGTCCATTATGCCAAACTAGTGTAAACAAGAAACAAAAAGATGCAATTGCAGGATCTAAAGGAAATAGCTTCGAGCACACACACAACGGCGCCGTAAAAGTACTCGTTACTCGGAACCGGAGTATGAGTGCCTTTTTACCTTTCCTCCCCGGCAACGGCGCCGTAAAAGTGCTTGATGTCTACGGGAGCTTCTATTCTTGTAGACAGTGTTGGGCCTCCAAGAGCAGAGGTTTGTAGAACAGCAGCAAGTTTCCCTTAAGTGGATCACCCAAGTTTTATTGAACTCAGGGAGGAAGAGGTCAAAGATATCCCTCTCATGCAACCCTGCAACCATAAAGCAAGAAGTCTCTTGTGTCCCTGATGACCCACAAGTATAGGGGGTGTATCGTAGTATCTTCGATAAGTAAGAATGTCGATCCCAACGAGGAGCAGAAGGTGTTGACAAGCAGTTTCGATGAAGGTTTCAATGTAAATGCTCACAGACAAATATTCGGGGGTTTTGATGTAACGGATAAATAAAGTACGAGTAAGTAAAATGCGAGAGAAATAATTGCAGCGAGTGGCCCAATCCTTTTTAGCACAAAGGACAAGCCGGTTTGTTTACTTATAATGACCAAACGTTCTCGAGGACACACGGGATTTTAGTCTAGTGCTTTCGCTACATACAGACTGATTAATCTTCATTGTTTTGATAAGTGTTGTGTGGGTGAACCTGTGCTAATGTACCGCCCTTCCTAGGACTAATACATACTTGTGATTATACCCCTTGCAAGCATCCGCAACTACAAGAAAGTAATTAAGATAAATCTAACCACGGCCTTAAACTGCGAGATCCTGCGATCCCTCCTCGCATCGATATACCAACGGGGGCTCGGGTTTCGTCACTCCGGCAACCCCGCAATTGGCAAACGAGTACAAGATGCATTCCCCTAGGCCCATAAATGGTGAAGTGTCGTGTAGTCGACGTTCACACGACACCACTAGAAGAATAACACCACAACTTAAATATCATAACATTGAATATTACTCAACCATAGTTCACTACTAACAATTAGACTTCACCCATGTCCTCAAGAACTAAACGAACTACTCACGAGACATCATATGGAACATGATCAGAGGTGATATGATGATGAATAACAATCTGAACATATGATACGTCTCCAACGTATCGATAATTTCTTGTGTTCCATGCCACATTATTGATGTTATCTACATGTTTTATGCACACTTTATATCATATTCGTGCATTTTCTGGAACTAACCTATTAACAAGATGCCGAAGTGCCAGTTGTTGTTTCTGCTGTTTTTGGTTTCAGAAATCCTAGTAAAGAAATATTCTCGGAATTGGACGAAATAAAATCCCAGAGGCCTATTTTCTCACGAAGCTTCCGTAAGACCGAAGACGAGACGAAGAGGGGCCACGGGGTGGCCAAACCCTAGGGCGGCGCGGCCCCACCCCCGGCCGCGCCGGCCCGTGGTCTGGGCCCCTCGTGCCGCCTCTCGACTTGCCCTTCCGCCTACTTAAAGCCTCCGTGACGAAACCCCGCACCGAGAGCCACGATACGGAAAACACTATCGAGACGCCGTCGCCGCCGATCCCATCTCGGGGGATCCCGGAGATCGCCTCCGGCACCCTCGCCGGAGAGGGGAATCATCTCCCGGAGGACTCTACACCGCCATGGTCGCCTCCGGAGTGATGAGTGAGTAGTCTACCCCTGGACTATGGGTCCATAGCAGTAGCTAGATGGTTGTCTTCTCCCCATTGTGCTATCATTGTCGGATCTTGTGAGCTGCCTATCATGATCAAGATCATCTATATGTAATTCTATATGTTGCGTTTGTTGGGATCCGATGAATAGAGAATACTCGTTATGTTGATTATCAAAGTTATGCTTATGTGTTGTTTATGATCTTGCATGCTCTCCGTTATTAGTAGATGCTCTGGCCAAGTAGATGCTTTTAACTCCAAGAGGGAGTACTTATGCTCGATAGTGGGTTCATGCCTCGCATTGACACCTGGGACAATGGACGTAAAGTTCTAAGGTTGTGTTGTGCTGTTGCCACTAGGGATAAAACATTGATGCTATGTCTAAGGATGTAGTTGTTGATTACATTACGCACCATACTTAATGCAATTGTCTCGTTGCTTTGCAACTTAATACCGGAGGGGGTTCGGATGATAACCTGAAGGTGGACTTTTTAGGCATAGATGCAGTTGGATGGCGGTCTATGTACTTTGTCGTAATGCCCAATTAAATCTCACTATACTCATCATGACATGTATGTGCATGGTCATGCTCTCTTTATTTGTCAATTGCCCAACTGTAATTTGTTCACCCAACATGCTGTTCGTCTTATGGGAGAGACACCTCTAGTGAACTGTGGACCCCGGTCCACTCTCTTTACTCGAAATACAATCTACCGCAATACTTGTTTTTACTCGTTTTCTCGCAAACAATCATCTTCCACACAATACGGTTAATCCTTTGTTACAGCAAGCCGGTGAGATTGACAACCTCACTCGCTTCGTTGGGGCAAAGTACTTTGGTTGTGTTGTGCAGTTCCACGTTGTTTGGACTGTGTTGCGCT